>NC_047106.1:79646074-79828574 GCF_902500255.1 Thalassophryne amazonica
TTTCACATGTTCACCAACTCGCACCACAGATCCTGTCTTCTTACCCTAAAGATGCTGACCTTCAGCAGACAAACATACATGAAGTGGCTGCAGACCTCTAACTCCCGTCTTTCTCCTCTCTACCTCGGCTATATGCACCATTCCTCACAAATAGCAACCACATGTACAGCCCTCCTCCAGTCCAATAGGAGCAAATGTGCTGCAATCAGCAGAGATATGCACATTTAACAACAATTAATTGTTGTTTAAAAAAGACAATGCAGCCTCAAACGTGGCTGTTGCTACTTTCTGGATGCAGCAACATGGGAGAGAACGTGTGTGTTTGAAATGTATGTGTGATTTGTCTTTGTTGGGCTTTTCATACGTGTGTCATTGTTGGTGTTATTGGATGCAGTGGGGCTGTGACTCTAATGTAGCAGTGATATGAACTTAAGAGTCATGTTATGTTCCTTTTCAGTAAGCTAATCTGGTGCCTGTGGCTTTAAGTGGAAAGAAGCTGCTGCTGGCCACACTGTGTTACTAAACAGGAGCAGTGCAAGGGCTGAGGAGTGTCTCACCAGACACATCAGACCTAAACAGAAATCAAATGTCACCTGACCATGTGATTAGCTGACAGAACACGTGATGCTAATGTGTCATCAAACAGACATCACGCCTCTCGTTTAAGGCAACAGTCTCCATTTAGATGCCAGTTAGGTTAAGGTTACAACTATTTTAGAGATAGATTGACCCTTATGGGACCAGAAACATAAGGAAATATTAATGTGGACACATTGGTGACCATGGACACATGGGAGTTTGTAAATTAGGGTTATGATTAAATAAAGACAGGGCTGTGTTTGGGATTAGGTTCGAGCTAGGTTATGGTTAAAGTTATTGTTTTGGTTATAAGGGGTTGTGTTCCGTTTGAACTGAATTTGAATTCATTTATTTATTTAGTCGGCACACAGATCAACAATAACAAAAACTCATCCCACCCCTTATACTATAAAAATAAAGAATATATATATATATATATATATATATATATATATATATATATATATATATATATATATATATATATATATATATATATAACAACAAATACCAAAGAAATGTGCACAAACAATATCAATTAATCAATGAACTAAAATTTCAAACCACAACCAGACAAACAGTGCACAATGCACAAACCCAAATAATAACAAAATCGGTAAACCTAATTCTTCAAACAATAACAAGTAATTTTATTATTTTTGTAAAGACTTTTAAAGCCAACTAAGGTACCAAGTAATTTAATGTTATCAGAACAGTTATTCCAAATGTTAACACCTTTAAGGAAACAGAATGACTTTTTACAGTAGTTCGGATCTTTAATTTCTCAAATAATAATATTCCTCTCAAATTATAAGTGGAGTCTCTCATTTTAAACAGCTTCTGGACATGTTGAGGCAAAAGTTTAGTTTTAACTTTACCAAGTCCCAGAATGTTCAAATATGTAAACAGGCAAATAATGGATTAATTGTCTCACAATATGTTTTGTTACTGATAATTCTGATAAAGGTTAAAGTGAAGTGATGGTTAATATAACAGGTTAAGATTAGAATTAAAGTTAAGATTAGGGTAATAGCAGAGCAAGATGATGTTCAGATTAAGGTTAGGATTATGGTTAGGGTTAGGTTAAGGTTAGAGTTGGGATAGAATAAAATACAGAATAGACAGAATACAGTTAGAGCTAGCTTGTGATTAGTTTAAGTTATGCTTACATTCAACTCATTTTCAACTTATTTCATTTATATAGTACCAAATCACAACAAAGTTGCCTCAAGGCACATCACACAAGTAAGGTCAAACCTTACCAACCCGTAGAGCAAGCACATAGGTGACAGTGGTAAGGATAAACTTCCTCTGATGATTTGAGGAAGAAACCTCAAGCAGACCAGACTCAAAGGGGTGATCCTCTGCTTGGGCCATGCTACTGACACAATTGACAATACGAAAATACAGGAAATTTGGGGAAATATTGGGAGTTCATGCTGATGACCAGAACGGGAGGCCTGCAGAAGTAGACACCCACTCCCATCTCTGGATGGAGCTACACCTCAAACAGAGAGGAAAAACAGAATCAAACAGCAGAACATTAAGGTTCAGTCAACGTTATGATTAGATTAAGGTTAATGATAGGTTTAGGTTTAGTTTAAGTTTTGTGTTATGTGATGTTAAGGTTAATTAGTAGTTAATCTTAAGTCTGTGTAGGCTCTCATGTTTGTCATGGACTTTGAATTTATCTCTTCATGAATTGGTGTGATATCCAGGGGAGGTCCTGTTTGGTCATGTGTGTGTGTGTGTGGGGGGGGGGGGGGGGGGGGGGGGTTGTCATTCTATCTTTCTCCCAAAGACTAAGTGGGTGTGCCACACAGAGAAAAAAGAAGCAGGAGCTCTGATATGGATGTCTGTCATATATGTCACATTTCATGTAGCAGCCGTTTCAAATTCCTGGAAAGACAAACAAAATTCATATCTTGACTGTTTTTCCCTGTTTTTAACTGTATATATTACTATCAGTGTTGCCACAGTTACTGTGAAAAGTTACTTTATTAGTTACTTTATACAGTTATTTTAAACAGTTACTTCATTAGCAGCTTTATGCAGTTACTTTATTAGCAGGTGCCAACAACTTGTAACTAATAAGTAATGTAACTAATAAGGTAACTAGTAATCTAACTTGGTTACTGTTAAGATTGAGTAATCCGCAAAGTAACTAATCAGCAAAGTAACTAATAGTTGCTTTTCTGAGTTCTCAGTTTTAAAAATAACCAAGTTAGATAACTAGTTACTTGATTAGTTACATTCAGTAGCTGCTGACAAGTTGTCCGCAGCTGCTGATGAAGTGACTGTATGAAGTAACTGTAAAATATAACTATGAAGTAACTAATAAGGTAACTTTTCAAAGTTACTGTGGCAACAGTGATTACTATAGCATGTGTCAGTTAATTTATAGGAATATATACAGTTTTTTAAACTATTTATGTTATATTCTGCATTTCATAAAATTTGCACTTGATAACTGTGGCATAGCGCCACTCTTGCTTATTTATTGGGAAGGTGTGTTCTTGGCTCAGTGAGCTAATCACATTATTTTCATCAAATTATATTGACATTAACTCTCCGGCAGTTACATGCACGAGACAACAGCAACAAAATGGATTACAATGATGTCAGGACAGGCAATTTGACAAAATATTCTGCTGTCTTTAGCCTAAATTTAGTTGCTGTGCTCCTAGAAAATTACCTCAAACCCACTGGAGGACACAACCTAACAAAGATATGATATAATCCTACAATTATTTAACGGCAGATTTCTACAAATCTTTGTACTTAAATCTTGGGACATATTTGATACCATCTGGGTGGTGTAAATGTCATGGCAATACTGGGCTTTCAATGACTTATTAGAATTATTCTTTTTATGGGCAGAATTATTGCACATTGTAATTTTCTTTTGGATTTTCTGAATTTGAGAGAGTAACCCCCAAAGTGTCTGCATTTTGTTCATGAGAATCTGTGTTGTCTGCGCAAGCAGCAGAGCTTTTTTATGAACAGGAAACCTGCTGGGTGATTAACTCAAGAGCCACACCTCTTCCAGTGCACTCAGGAATGTGTTTATAATATTCTGTTCCACATTATGAATAGATGACTAATACACGTGTTTAGTAAATCAGCCCTCACAGCTAGGGTGTCATAACTATGTGTTGTTATTCTATAAATGTCACAGCTAGAGTTACGGTGCAGGGGTTCTTTGCTCGGTCCATATGGTTGTACTTGTAATAACATATATATATCAAGACAGATAGAAGCACCTACACATGGTCAGTGCTCGCTCTTAGTCTGAGAATCCTACATTATGTAGAATACAAATATGGCTGTGAGGGATTTCTTAAATATCTGTGCAGCATCAAACCTTCTGCTAGGAGAACTACACAGTAAATTTTGCAGAGTAAAATATACTCTGCCTTGATAGCATTTGGTAAACAGTCCAAATAGAGTTAAATACACTCTATTATGGAGTGAAATCAGCTCTACTGTCTTGTTAAATCAAGATTTTCAACTCCAATAAGAGACATCTACAGCATGATAGAGTTGATTTTACACTGTGATAGAGTTGGATTTAGCACTGTCTTAGAGTATAAACTCTATTTGGACTGGGGCCAAATGTAGTCATGCCAGAGTATATTTTACTCTGCAAAATTTACTGTGTTCATTAATCACCCTAACCGTACGAACGTAAATGTCCAATTTTAGTAAATGTCCATCCATCCATCCATTTTCTTCCACTTCATCCGAGGTCGGTCACAGGGGCAGCAGCTCAAGCAAAGCCACCCAGACCTCCCGATCCACCCCCACCCCCCAGCTCCTCCGGGGGAACCCCGAGGCATTCCCAAGCCAGCTGCGAGACGTAGTCCCTCCAGCGTGTCCTGGGTCTTCCCTGGGGCCTCCTCCCAATGGGACGTGCCCAGAACACCTCTCCAGCGAGGTGTAAATGTGTCAAAGTAAAAGTCTTAGACTAAATATGGTGGAAGGGGTTTCAGAGCATAAGGTACTTCGACAGTGGCATTCATGTCTCTGGGAGCTTGGTTTATGAGGTCAAAAGATATCTGAGTAAAGCTTACGAGATTACAACATCAGTGATCATAGTTGTATGGTGATGGCAACATCTTTGCTGTGAAACTTGGGCTCTATCCAATGACCTAAGAAGGCAATGGACTGAGTGTTTTCAGATTAGGTCTCTCTGGAGAATTCTTCGGTACAGCCCAAATGACTTTGTTTCAAATGAAGAGTTACTTAGGGAGACCTGGATCAGGTATACAACTTGCATTGTGAGTCTTTGTCAGTTACATTATTACTAAGTGGTGTATTTTCCTGAATGCAGACCAGCTCACAGTTTCCTCAGTGTTGAGAACACAGCAACTGGAAAAGGACAAGTGGACACCCATGTACCTATGGGAAGTGGGGATGGACAGCTTGTCTGCTTGAGTGGCTACCAATCACAGTCTTGGATAGTGCTATAGAATGGTTCCAGACCTGACATGACCTGAGCTGCATGGAGAAGCAGCAACTAGAGGCAAATGAAGTAGCAAAGTCTTTCCTATATACACTTGGATGAAATGACTCGAATGGGGACTTTCATCTGATAAATCCCTCAATGGCTGAGACACATTTATGAAGCAAGGACAGTCAATCAGCCAATAAACCTGTAACACAAAAAACTTATTTTGTTTGATTTTTTTTAATCACCTCACAGCCTTAATATTAAGTTAATAATACAATACTTTAATAGTTTAGAAATCCTCAGGATGAATGTCAGCGACTCCTTTTTGTGATTCCTTTTAATCAATGGAAAAGTACTCTGAAAAAAAGAGGAACCTGAAACGACTAATTTGAAAGTCAAGTGTTCTTTGTTTTTCCAGATGTTTTCAAAATGTTTTCAACTACCACTCTGATTGCATCTGCCAAAGCCGAGCCACAAACATACTTCATGTCGATTTGGTTTTCTGAGTCTATTCATTTAAAATAGACTTGGGAAAAAAAGACGAGATTCATTCTTGGACTGAGTATTTCCATTTGGCATTCCTTATGCATTTTTATTTAAATCTGTTTCCATGCTCATCTTCTACATGTCTTTAAATTTCCTCATGTGCACCTTGTGGCTGGAGGGCATCCAGATTATGCAACAGTGTAATCACAGTGTGATCCTTAAGCACTTCTTGTTCCAAGTTTTAAAGCTCTAATAACAATGGGAGCAAAATCAATCATCCACATCTGCCTCTGACAACATCCGATGATCAAAGTCTGAAACAAATGCCAGCTGTGGTACAACCAAAGTGTAAAAACACCCTACATAGCTACACCTTTAGAGGCAAAAGAAGATATCTTTTCATTAAAGGCCAATGGGACTGCCACATTTAACCTGGCTGTAGCAAATAGATGGCTTGAAAGGTGGGAATGGATCAATTGTCTGGCTGGGTGGTTGCCATCCAGGATGCAAGGCAATTCTGTGTATGTATTGTTGCAAATTATATAACATGATTATATATTAAGACGTCCCCTTTTATCAAGGCATTTTTTTTTTTTTTTTTTTTGGAAAAAGACTTCCCAAAGGCTAAACCCTTTTTTAAATCAAGAAAATGCTTTTCTTGACCACATATTGACACACTCACCCATCAGTCTCTTGGAAGTGGATGCTTTTAGGACCACAGTAACCTTCTGTGATTTCATTTTTAAGATGGCGTTTTGTTTTGGGGTTTTTTTCACCATCTTCTAACAATGTCAGACTGTTATTTCATGGTGACTTGAGAGTTGTTTGATGTGTCTACTGCATTTCTCACCATGAAATTTTCAAGTTTGAAGCATAACACCCCATCAGTTGCACCAGCCCTGTGTATATTTAGGATGTGTTTTCTGGCAGAAAAACACTGTTATAGTGCTGTAGATTTTAAAAACACACATGCACACACGTGTGCATATGTGCACAACTCTACACATAGTGGCTGCATGTACAAAGATCATATTTCAGTAAGTTTTAATCTTTTTTGGAGTGTATTTCTTCTTTGCACATTGCATACCTCTGTGCAAGACATGGGATATGCACAGCACACTAATGGAGGAGATGTGGATAATATGTTTTAATGTGACAATGTGAACACAGTTCCAGGTACTGAGTCACTGGCCTTCTTTGCAACATTAAGGAAATCATCATGTTAACATACTTATCATGGGAATGGACACTATCAGTATTGGAGCTTTGTCTCAGTTCATATGTCCACAAGGGCACACCGAGTGACAGACAGTCCTACAGGAGCAGATTGTGGGAAGGTCACTGAGTGAAGGATATCAGGAACTCGGCTTTCGGGACAAGGTTTGGAGACTGAGGGGTGATGGGAGAGGCCCAGAGGGGGATGTGGAGCAGTAAAGGACGTGAGACCTGTCCCTGGGAACCGGACTACAGGATAGGATTCATTCAGCTCTGCTTCCTTCACAAACTTTAAATAGAGCCATTGTCCTGCATGCGGCTGAGAATGTGTGTATCTGTAGGTCTCAATGCATGTGCGTGTGTGATTCTGTTTGTCTGTGTTATGTGAATATTTTATGAATGGGCCTGCATGTCCATGTATGATTGTTTATGGACACCCTGAGATTGTCTTTGGGAGGACAATGGATCTTGGAGATGCCTGGGAATTTGGTTTGATGTGCAGGTGATGAGTGGCAGCAGCTGACTCAGTTCACCTTACAATTCCAGGATCTGGACACACCTCTTCTTATTGCACTGGAAAACTACTGTCAGTGTATTGATGGGAGCATGACTATTCAATATTTACTGTAACTCTATTTCCTCAGTGTTAGTCAGTCCGCCACGTGATGTTTTATGTGTGTTTACATCTGTTTGTGTGTTACATACTAATATGGTTGATATCTGTCTCCATGTGTCTGCAGGTGAAGTGTGCCACAAGTCCTACACCCAGTTCTCAAATCTGTGTCGTCACAAACGCATGCATGCTGACTGCCGCACACAGATCAAGTGCAAGGACTGCGGGCAGATGTTTAGCACCACCTCCTCACTCAACAAGCACCGGCGCTTCTGCGAAGGAAAGAACCATTTCACAGCAGGGGGACTGTTTGCCCAGGGCATGCCTCTTGCTGGTGCCCCTGGTTTGGACAAAGCGGCTCTGGGGGCCATGGGTCACAGTAGTGCTGGACTGGCTGATTACTTTGGAGCCAGCCGTCACCACAGTGGGCTCACCTTCCCTGCTGCACCAGCATTTCCCTTTAGCTTCCCTGGCCTATTCCCATCTGGGCTCTACCATCGGCCACCTCTCATCCCTGCTACCACTTCTCCTGTGAGGCAGCCATCCCATGTGCCTGTTGCTAGGTCTGGTGCAGAACTCAGCAAGAGTCCACTTTTGTCTCTAAGTCCCGGAACCCAGGAGTCCAGAGAACTCCTTAAGGCTCTCCGTAATGATAGTGGCTCGCCTCATGGAAACCAGATCCTCGGATCAGAGATCCACACACAAAGCTCCTCATCCTCCAAGAAACAGCAGAACAAGCCAAGTGACCAGTCAGAAAGTAGCGACCTGGATGATGTCAGCACACCCAGTGGGAGTGACCTTGAGAGCACAACATGCTCAGAACTGGAGAGTGACCAGGACAGTGAGAGGGGTGCTGCGTGTGAAAATGGAAAAGGTCCAAAGAGGAAATCAAATGAAGGAGGCCTCCAGAACCCTGGCTTGTCAGGCAGCAGTGCTGTCAAAGACTTTCCTGGCCCTTCGCTTATTGCTTCCTCGCTGGACGAGCACACAGCTGTTACAGGGGCTGTGAATGACTCTATTAAGGCCATTGCTTCTATTGCAGAGAAGTACTTTGGCTCCACAGGGTTGGCTGGCCTACAGGACAAGAAGGTCACATCTCTACCTTACCCTTCAATGTTCCCACTACCTTTCTTTCCAGCATTCTCTCCTCCAGTTTACCCTTTCACCGACCGTGATCTCAGACCTCCAGGCTTGAAGGGTGACCCACAGTCGCCAGCAGAAGACTGCAAGAAGACCCCGGGCAAACCTTCGTCTGACTCCTCTATTGACCTCACCACCAAGCGAAAAGAGGAGAAGCCTGTCTCACTTGCCACCTCTAAACCAGAGGCTTCCCATTCCATCAGTGAAGATCAGCCTCTAGACCTGAGCATGGGGACTAGGAGCCGTGGATGCAATGCAAGAGAGGAGGAGGCAAAGAAGAAACTAGCATATGAAGAGGAGAAGGCAACTGTGGAGATCCCAAAAGCTGATAAATCATTACAGCATGCCAGACCCACTCCTTTCTTTATGGATCCCATCTATAGGTATTGTTATTCCCAGTAGCTTAAAAACCAATTATGAACAGAATTTTACACAAATTGCTTCAACGGTCATGAAGTCATGGGAAGCTCAGTACTACTGAACTGCTTGCAGTTCAAAAACAGCTTTGTAAGCTAGTATTGGTATTTTTTCTTTTTAATTATTTATCTTTTGATTTGTTTTACTTGTGAGACCACCACATCAGTTACTGCTTTCACTAGTCTTGCTGGGGTCTTGCCATCCCAGAGAATTCTTATTCTCAATAAGACCAAGAAAAAACTGACAAGACATAATTCTCTGGGATGTCTAGATCGCAGCAGGACCATTGAAAGTGGTCCCATGCAATTGCCTAATACTAGTTCAGTTTGAATGATAACCCATATTGCTGCTCTGCATGCATTAAGATCTGATAGAAATTTACTATTAGCAGGGTTGAGAAGAGAAGGATGAGTGATCCGTTTGAGACTCTGAAAGACAAGTACATGCGGCCAGCTCCAGGCTTCCTCTTCCATCCACAGGTAAGCTCAGAGTTTTGCAGCAAGAATAAGAGCTAAAATAACCTTCGTTTTCTGGAACACTATTTAATCAAGACATGATCAATCATTACTCATCTATAGTTTTTACCCAGTATTTCAAGTTGTCAAGTTAATTTCCTCATCATCAAAGTATAACAGGCATTGTGTTAAGGCACTTTACATATTAAGCAGATCTGGAAATAAGGCCGTAACATAACAAAATGTGGAAAAAGTGAAGCACTGTGAATACTTTCCATATGCACGGTATATGCACCGTCTAGGTTGAGCTTAAACAATACGTCTGTGATTGGTTGACTTCTCATGTGATTTTCTGTCAATGTAAGGCTACAATTGTGACAACCAAGAAATAATACCAGTTACGATATAGCAAAATATCATTATGACTTCGATAAGGAGCTCAAAGTGCATTAAAACAGATCAGTATGTTTGCAGTCTTACTGGATGTTAAGCCTGTCGCTGGCTATTTGAAACAGATGTGGAAAAAGAAAGGGCACGCTGTGACACGTTTTCATATAATGTGTCTTTGATTACAACATTATAAAATGATACGCTCTTAAATCCCTGGTTTCTGCCCCTGTGGTTCTTTGCACCCCTTTTTTCCAGTGTCACTACTTGCACCACGTGTTGTATTGACGTTCATTTGTTCAATCTTCCCTCTGCGAGTGAGAACAGTCCACCAAAAGTGAAAACATCACTTTCTCAGGCGTATGATTTTTTTTTTTCTTCCTTTTCTGGCCGTTTCAGGTTTGGTTTTTACAGGCTGTTTCATTTGTCTGATTTATGTCCCCTGTCCAGACTTGCTGCATGAACCCAGCCTGCAGCAGCCACATGGCCGTCCCACACGCCTTAATGAGGTGTCCTATCAGTAGAAACACTAACGGCGTGTTTAGTCCATCTTTATGACTTTATGATGTCTGGACACACAAATCATTCCCAGAAACACCAGACCAGGGTTGGTCTAAATCAGACCAGCCAAAGGGGCCCGTCTGTATACTTTTGAGGTGGTTTTGTTTTCAGTCACCTGACTCACTCCTGAGCCATATTAAAAAAAAAAAGAGTGCAAAGCCAAGGGAACTGCTGGAACTTTTTTTTTTTAAACCATTCGTGATTCAGCTTTTTATTTCCTGCAGGAAATTTTACTGCTAACCAGTACGGGCTTAGATTACATACTGGAATTGTACTTGTAGTCTGTTAAAATGAGCTTATTGAAGACCAGGTTGTGTTGGGAACTGTTATAGCCTCCAATAATTCCAGCGTCATAACTCTGCAGATAGGCAGCTTATTTCTCACTCGAAGCCCATCACACCTCCCTCTGTGTCCATATGTGTCCAATCAAAAGCTGTTGATTCATGCGTCTCTTTCTGGTTCTGACTGCTTTCTCTGTTCCTTCTGTTCTGCCTCTCAGTTTCGTTTGCCAGATCAGAGAACTTGGGTAAGTTCCTCTTTAGCCTGCAGTACAGCCGTATGTCTGCACCTCTCCCCCAACAGATCCCCATCTTTCCCCTTATGCATGGGCTGCATAACAGTTTACTGATAACTGACATCCCCCAGCACTGGCATGGCTCTAGCCCATCACCTTCATGCACTGTCTGGTGTAGCCATAAAAGCCTTTATTTGTTGCAGTTAAAAAAAAAAGAGAAAGGATTAGATTACATAAGATTTATGCTTTGCACGGTGATCATCTTTTACTAATTCCCATTAAAGAGATCACAGTGTACAACCTTAGGCATGTTTACATACTAGGGTTGGGTATCGAGAACCAGTTCTTTTTGAGTATCGTTAAAAAATGAATCGATCCACTGATATCAATAGCCTTTTTGCTTAATGATTCCCTTATCAGTCCTTCAAAGCAGCCCTTGTTTTTGAGGGTGTTTGTCGGGAAAATGATTATTCCTGTACGTTGATTACAGACCCTGCAGCGGCTCTGTAATCAACCGTTTCTGCAGCGCGACTCCACTTTGAAGCGTGAACCATTGAAGCAATGCTTCGATCCATTAGCTTGTTGGTTCTTTGATTCGCTGCTCTTCAGAAACAGCAAGTCCTCTCAAAGCCATTAAAATATCATGAGTCACTTTTGTGTGGATTAGTCACTAGCTGGGACTCTTGTCTTGTTGCAGTCAAGAAACGAGAATCGTCCTCCGTTCCGTTGGCACAGCTCCAAACACTGCGTGGCTCTCTGCTGAGACAGAGTCCACTTGGAATTAATAACTTCAAAATGAATCGTCACTTTAAATAAAATGACACCTCTTACAAACGTAATACAGACAATAAACTACAACCGACTAAAACATTTTTTCCTCCCAAAATGAGATGTCCTGCATTCTTTATGAATTACATCCTGACGTGCAGCGCAGCTAGCTGCAAGAGCTCAGCTCAGATGTATACAACCCCTGGCAAAAATTATGGAATCACCGGCCTCGGAGGATGTTCATTCAGTTGTTTAATTTTGTAGAAAAAAAGCAGATCACAGACATGACACAAAACTAAAGTCATTTCAAATGGCAACTTTCTGGCTTTAAGAAACACTATAAGAAATCAGGAAAAAAAAATTGTGGCAGTCAGTAACGGTTACTTTTTTAGACCAAGCAGAGGGAAAAAAATATGGAATCACTCAATTCTGAGGAAAAAATTATGGAATCATGAAAAACAAAAGAACGCTCCAACACATCACTAGTATTATGTTGCACCACCTCTGGCTTTTATAACAGCTTGCAGTCTCTGAGGCATGGACTTAATGAGTGACAAACAGTACTCTTCATCAATCTGGCTCCAACTTTCTCTGATTGCTGTTGCCAGATCAGCTTTGCAGGTTGGAGCCTTGTCATGGACCATTTTCTTCAACTTCCACCAAAGATTTTCAATTGGATTAAGATCCAGACTATTTGCAGGCCATGACATTGACCCTATGTGTCTTTTTGCAAGGAATGTTTTCACAGTTTTTGCTCTATGGCAAGATGCATTATCATCTTGAAAAATGATTTCATCATCCCCAAACATCCTTTCAATTGATGGGATAAGAAAAGTGTCCAAAATATCAACGTAAACTTGTGCATTTATTGATGATGTAATGACAGCCATCTCCCCAGTGCCTTTACCTGACATGCAGCCCCATATCATCAATGACTGTGGAAATTTACATGTTCTCTTCAGGCAGTCATCTTTATGAATCTCATTGGAACAGCACCAAACAAACGTTCGGGCATCATCACCTTGCCCAATGCAGATTCGAGATTCATCGCTGAATATGACTTTCATCCAGTCATCCACAGTCCACGATTGCTTTTCCTTAGCCCATTGTAACCTTGTTTTTTTCTGTTTAGGTGTTAACGATGGTTTTCGTTTAGCTTTTCTGTATGTAAATCCCATTTCCTTTAGGCGGTTTCTTACAGTTCGGTCACAGACGTTGAGTCCAGTTTCCTCCCATTCGTTCCTCATTTGTTTTGTTGTGCATTTTTGATTTTTGAGACATATTGCTTTAAGTTTTCTGTCTTGACGCTTTGATGTCTTCCTTGGTCTACCAGTATGTTTGCCTTTAACAACCTTCCCATGTTGTTTGTATTTGGTCCAGAGTTTAGACACAGCTGACGGTGAACAACCAACATCTTTTGCAACATTGCGTGATGATTTACCCTCTTTTAAGAGTTTGATAATCCTCTCCTTTGTTTCAATTGACATCTCTCGTGTTGGAGCCATGATTCATGTCAGTCCACTTGGTGCAACAGCTCTCCAAGGTGTGATCACTCCTTTTTAGATGCAGACTAACAAGCAGATCTGATTTGATGCAGGTGTTAGTTTTGGGGATGAAAATTTACAGGGTGATTCCATAATTTATTCCTCAGAATTGACTGAGTCCATATTTTTTTCCCTCTGCTTGGTCTAAAAAAGTAACCGTTACTGACTGCCACAATTTTTTTTCTTGATTTCTTATAGTGTTTCTTAAAGCCAGAAAGTTGCCATTTGAAATGACTTTAGTTTTGTGTCATGTCTGTGATCTGCTTTTTTTCTACAAAATTAAACAACTGAATGAACTAGAGCTAGAGTACTGACGGGGACTAGCAGGAGAGAGCATATCTCACCCGTGTTGGCCTCTCTTCATTGGCTTCCTGTTAATTCTAGAATAGAATTTAAAATTCTTCTTCTTACTTATAAGGTTTTGAATAATCAGGTCCCATCTTATCTTAGGGACCTCGTAGTACCATATTACCCCATTAGAGCGCTTCGCTCTCAGACTGCGGGCTTACTTGTAGTTCCTAGGGTTTGTAAGAGTAGAATGGGAGGCAGAGCCTTCAGCTTTCAGGCTCCTCTCCTGTGGAACCAGCTCCCAATTCAGATCAGGGAGACAGATACCCTCTCTACTTTTAAGATTAGGCTTAAAACTTTCCTTTTCGCTAAAGCTTATAGTTAGGGCTGGATCGGGTGACCCTGGACCATCCCTTGTTTATGTTGCTTTAGACGTAGACTGTGGGGGGGTTCCCATGATGCACTGTTTCTTTCTTTTTTTGCTCCGTATGCATCACTCTGCATTTACTCATTAGTGATCGATCTCTGCCCCCCTTCTCGGCATGTCTTTTTCCTGGTTCTTTCCCTCAGCCCCAACCAGTCTCAGCAGAAGACTGCCCCTCCCTGAGCCTGGTTCTGCTGGAGGTTTCTTCCTGTTAAAAGGGAGTTTTTCCTTCCCACTGTGGCCAAGTGCTTGCTCATAGGGGGTCGTTTTGACCGTTGGGGTTTTTCATGGTTATTGTATGGCCTTGCCTTGCAATATGGAGCGCCTTGGGGCAACTGTTTGTTGTGATTTGGCGCTATATAAGAAAAAAAGTTGATTGATTGATTGATTGATTGAATGAACATCCTCCGAGGCCGGTTATTCCATAATTTTGCCAGGGGTTGTAGAAAGACATTCATGCCAATAATGTTTGAAAGGAAATGCTTTTGACAATAACTACAGATTTTGTTTATTTCTATTTATGTCCAGAGATCAGGGATCCACCATGTAGAATTTATTATGTCTGAAGTTTATGGATCCAGTGACCAATTTCATATTTATTTACTTTAAGACTCAGTAAAATGTTGTTCAATTTAAGTTCAATTTAATCGGCTTATTAAATGCCAAATCACAACAACAGCCATCTCAAGGTGCCTCACATAGAACAGTTCAACATAAAAATTAAAATAAATAAATAAAATTTTAAAAATTCAAATGCATAATTAAAAACAGAAGTAACAGAATAAAACAGATAAAAAAAAAAATAAAAACTATTCATGAGAAAGAGAACAAAAATAGGCTTTAAGTCTTGACTTAAAAATGTCCACGGACTCCGACTGCCTTTCAGTCACAGGAAGACCGTTCCACAGAGCGGGTGTATGATAAGAAAAAGCTCTTTGACGCGCTGACATAGAAAACCTGTAAAGCCTACTTTTAGTACACAAAAAAATTCACAAGAGGTATCGATAAGGGAATCGATAAGGAATCGGATGGATAAGCAGAATCGACAATGGTATCGATATCGATAAAATCTTATCAATACCCATCCCTATTACATACATACTGTTGTGTACACACGCATACATATATACATGCACACACGCATATATATATATTATATATTATATATATATATATATAATATATATATATATATATATATTATATATATATATTATATATATATATATATATATATATATATATGTGTGTGTGTGTGTGTGTGTGAGAGAGAGAGAGAGAGAGAGAGAGAGAGAGAGAGAGAGAGAGAGAGGGAGGTAAAATGCACAACCACTTTACAGTTTTAAATATACAAAAAATTCTTGTATTTATTTAGTTTTTACCATTTTTCACAATATTTTTACAATTATCTTATTCAACATTGGTCAACTGTCTTTATCTTATTGTGTAATAGCCAGTACATCTAAAAGCATTCAACTTGAGTATTTTGTTTATTTGTTTGTTATTTTTATTTTTCATTTGAAAATGAAGTCTGTAAGTGAATAATTCATTTGTTTCTTCACTGAAATAGAAAAAATATGTTTAATTTCTGCAGGAATATTTGTGCATTTCAAGTTATATTGGAAAAAACCCTGGGGGTTAGCAGATGACTTTAAACATATATTGTAGTTTCAAGTTATTTACTGGTACCCAGAGGTAGAGTTTGTTTGCAGTAGAGTCCTCATACATACATACATATACATATGGGAAAAACACAGAGGCTCATGTCATACATCAGTCAAACTTGACAAGAACAAGGGGAATTAAAATTAAAAGTTAAATAAAAATAGAATGAAAAGTAAAAAAAAAAAAACTTCTTACAGGTCCACGTACTACTAAAATAGAAATAGTAAAATCTAAACAAAAGTATAAAGATTGTTAAAACAGCAGTAAGCGAATAAAAAGAGCAAATGAAATAGCAATAAATAGTACATGTGCAAAAAAAAAAAAAAGAATAAAAATTTGACTTATTCCTCACTGTAACAGCTGCATGAACAAAACTGTTTTTGTTTTAATCTGTTCTATGCCCAGGGGTTTTGAACCTGTAAGCAGAGGGGAGAAGCTGAAACTCAGTGTGCAGTGGATGGAAACTGTCATTCAAAATTGCTCTCTTGTATTAAGAGTTTCCAAGTTGACCTGTATCTCACTAAAATAAGTAAACCTACATAGATGCTGAAATGAAGCATTCAGTTTTGTATTCAATCTTTAAGCCTCCTGTTTCTGTGCCCGGCATTTTCTGTGGAACGTTGCTGCTGGTGTTCGCACCCCCTGTCTGAAGTGAGGTGAAACAGCAGTGTGCAGGAACACCCATATTGAAGGTTCCATCTATCATTCTCATGGACTGTGCATGTGCATCCCCAACTCAATCAGGAGGTCACGTGGGTACTATCGTGACATACGACACAGAGGTCAAAAATGAGCTGCTCATGTTTAAGTTTTACTAACAGCAACAGAGTTTTATATACACTAAGAAACAACTGGATTTAAAGCTACAGTGTGTAAGATTTAGTGTTGTCTGGTGATGAGGTTGAAAATAGCTTTATGCCGCCTAGACCTGATAAAAATGTCAAATATTACAAAATCTTTTGGGCCACATGTTGTTCTTGTTCCACTAATAAAATAAACGATCTGTGCCAAATGTTATTGTAATTGGACATTGTTTGGGGGTCCCCCACAAAGCAACAGTTTTCCCCAAACAAGCAATGTAGTACAACTAATCCAGTAATTCCAGTAATGTTCTCCTCTGGGTGACCAATCAACCACCTGTAAAAGAAAAATAATGGGATCACAGTCTTCTCCCGTTAGGGTGACGTTGCCTTGCCAATGGAGGGAGAGAGGAAAAATGTGTCACTCTGTGGGACCTCTAAAACCTATCTGATTGAGTTCAAATTTGGTCTGCACCTACAAAACCCCAAGTGGAACAAAAACAACATGTGGCCCGAAGTCTCTCACAACTTTTATTTTCCACTATATAACATGAACAGCCCTAATGCCGCCACAGTTTACAATTTTGTTTGTCTTCACATTTTTACTTCTTTGACAGGAATTCAAGCTTGTTTGCCTTGTGATTCTCTATTTCACAAAAATTAGGGTTTCAAACTTCTTACCCTTCGTTCAGAACAAGTTGTATGTTGTACTTTTCCCTTTAGTATTCAGGACTTACTGCAAAATGTGACTCATGAAGTATGTCCCTTTTTGGGCTACTGTATCAACATGGTGGTGCAACATAGCAGACTCCACGGAGGGGTTTGTTCCCACATAGATAGCAAGGTCTCATTCTAAGCTCATGAAAACACATAGAATCGTTGTTGCAGGTAATTAGACATTATATAATGTCTGAGTGGATCCTTATCGTTTGATTGGTGGCTTGTATGTCACGTGGCATGGATTATTTGTATTATTCGCTATTGCACGGCCCGACCACCGCACATGCTCACACTACCGGGGGCGGCAATTAGCTAAACCTGGCGGAGTCTGTTTTGCTGGTGGACGACGATTTGAAAGAGCTAATTGACGGAGCTAACTGTTCGTTGAATGGTACCTTCCAGCTTTCACCTCATGAAATATTCGTTCCATTGAATTCATAAACATTTATTATTTGTAAACTATTGAAGGATGCTATATTCCACTACTGCTAATAAACACTGCTAAATCTGACACACTATAGCTTTAAATCTAAATAGTAAACCACCAATTTTACATTGTAATATTTGAACTTATCAGCATGTACTCGCAGTCGTTTTGAGATGAAGGACTGGAAGGGGGATTTCCAGCGGAGCTACGCTCAGTCCAGGCATCAGCTTTGAGTCTGTTTGTTTATTTGGACAGTGAAACATGGCTCTGTGCACACGGGCACAGGCGATGAGTGCAACAAGGAGTTTGCGGGTGGCGTTTAGTGGGCTGCTTTACATCAAAGAAAGGGCAACACTCTCTTTGGGACACTGTGTGTGTGTGTGTGTGTGTGTGTGTGTGTGTGTGTGTGTGTGTGTGTGTGTGTGTGTGTGTGTGTGTGTGTGTGTGTGTGTGTGTGTGTGTGCGTGTGCATGTATATATATTTTGGGGGAGTGGTTTCTCCCCAAACATCTGGCTCTTGATAAAGATCAACAATTGAGAATGCATTGCGCTAATTAAGGTGCTCACAGCATAACTGACATCTCAACATAGCCAATCAGTTGCAGGTCCCAGAGCGACGCTGCAGCAACGAGCATGTTCACAGACGTTCGCACATCGCCCAGAAGGGGGGTAGCCTCTTATACACCAAGAGGAGGGTCATAAAACCTTTGAATAATCATTTTAGAACAAAATGTGGAGTTGTTTATCCTCTTATCCATGAAGTCAAACGTTTCACACAATGGACGAATGAACGTGATTCATTAATCACACAAAAAAGCTTTGCAGAGCAAGAGCTGCCACTGATGATACTATTTTAAATCATCCTTATACTTTTAGATTATAATATATGATTATTAAAATGACACAAATTAGTCACTGATGGACTGGATACAAAGTGTTTGAAATAAATAAAGTGTTTATATACAGTCTATGGTTTGACTGCTTCAGTGATCTTGTCAAATTATCAGTAATGGTATTTTCCGACACTTTGGATAAGCCTGTGAATGGAAGAGTCTGGTTTGTTAATATAACCGAAAAAAGAATAAATGCAATCATCTTATAACTCACAAAATTAAAGAGGCATATCGTGAGGAAAACCTGATTGGACACTGGGCAGCAATACGAAAAGCAACTGTGTTTTCCTCAGCCCAGTCTCATGCTTTTTTTGTTGTTGTTTGTGCCCCCATCATGAAATTAATTTGTGCCCCCGTCACGAAAAGCACCCCTTTTTCATGCCCCTGGCACGAACCCATAGATTAATGTACTTTTCATAATGCCACCACAAACTGCTGTGAGACTGGGTTGACTTGCATTATATACAAGCCCCGACCTCCAGTGCTGGAAAACTAAACAAATGTGGAAGTGCCAAACTTGCAGCTCCTTGAATATTTGAATACTCCAAAAGCAGGTCACTTCCGGTTGAGGTCCATGTTAAAATATCCAACTTAACAGCAGAAATAAGCATGTCTACAGCTTGGTACTAAAAATTGTTTTGATCTCTATAGCTAGTTTCTTTCATGACAGTGGTATGAGGTGATTATTTAGTTTTAATAACGCATCAGTTTCAGCTATTTTAAGCCATAAAGGTATTAATAATTTGGGGTGTGGTCACTTTAGGTGACAGGCTGTCTGTGCCGTTGAGATACTTTATAGCCCTGTTAGCAGAGGCTGCTACCTGCTGGTTGACTTGATCATTTTTGTTCTTTATGAGTATTTTATTGCAGCTATTTGAGATAATATCGCTTGCTGTGTAGTTAATTGTATTAACAGACCATCTAAGAATCATATATTTCTGTTGCATAACAATTATTTACTTTTATCTTATCACCAAATTAGCACTAATTAGCAGGTAACTTGGTGATATTAAGTGCCATAACGGAGTGGTGGTTACTGAGCCAATATGCTGGTCACAGCTTTTAACATCCACACCCAAATCAGCGGCTATGAAAATACCACCTAGTCCACAAATATATGCATTAATGAAACCATTAAACCAAATTTAGCCTGTTAGCTTTAATTTTACTTGTTTTTATAACTGTGAAATGAGGTGTTTGTTCGGGCTTTATTTGTCACACCAGTCTTGCCCATATTCCACCACTAGTCTGAAGTTATGACCTTCAAAAGTAACTTCAGGAAACCTATACGTAGTGGTGGGCACAGTTCCGCTAATCCGCTAACCTCTAATTATCGAAGTTAACATTTTTGTTAGCGAATTAGCTTTTCAGATAACTTTGAAAACGACCAGCGGACCATTTAGCTTCTGATAAATTTAGTTCTGATCATTTTTAGACCACTAACATGTTTTTGCAGGCATAGTGAATAAAGCATAACAGATAAAAACATTTATGAAGTGTGAAACCAAAGATTTTAGTGCCTGCCTATTACATGTTTGTAGCAGACAGACACCTATGAGTGGTACAGCTCTATCCTCTGCAGACAGAGGAGAGCTGACTACCAGACAGACAGACAGACAGAAAGAAAGAAAGAGGGAGGGAGGGAGGGAATGAAAGGAAGAAGGAGAAGAAAAAAATTTCTCTTCACATCATACAGACTCACCAGCATATCACACAAGTCATGCACAGGCAGACACTTTTGACTTATGGTTAACAATTTAAATAAACTAATTCCAGACAAGTTATTGAAATTAATGCCACGTCTGTCATTTTAAAAAGTGAAAATATCAGCTATATGTTTTAGTTTTAAAGTAATGCACTAATCGGAGTGGTTGGTTGGCCGGTATAACCCACAAACTACTGAAACGTGTGGTGGGTTTTACAAATAAATCTGTATTTTAAATATGTCATTTTTTTCATTTGTAAAAAAAAAAAAAGGCAATTTGAAAACTGAAAATTCGTTTGTTAAGTGGATTCAGCACTTTTAGCGAATGTGTGTCAGCAATTGTATTCATACTACTATGAACACTGGCAGGGTTCATGGCAGTATGAACAGCATTGTTCATACTGGCACTGTCTGCCTGTGCATAACTTGTGTAATATGTCGACAAGTCTGTATGGTGTGAAGAGAAATTATGTTTTTTTTTTCTCCTCCTTCTTCCTTTCGTTCTTCTCTTTCCTTTCTTTATGGTCACTAGGTCTCTTTTGCTGAGAGAAAGTAGATCTGAGACAGAAGTGCTGGCTCATTGTTGTTTCAGTTAGCTGCTAGTGTACTGAAATCAATACTGAAAGCTATTGGTATAGCTTTTATCTGTAACCTCCACTATTTTTTTTAGGGGTTTATCGGTTTTGCTTTATAAAAGCTAACTTTTCAGTTAGTGGATTAACAGTTATCAAAGCTAACTTTTTGGTTAGCTGTGCTCACCACTGCGTAGGTAACATCATGGACAGTTTGAACAATATTTATACAGTCTATGGTTACAGTTGTGCTCATGGGTAGTGGTTGTGTGAAGCCATTCATTGTCAAACCACTGTGCTTGCGCATGTCATTATGTCATGAGATGATATTGACAACAGAAACTAACCAAATGACCCTGATCAAAAGTTTACATACCCCAGTTCTTAATACAGTTTATTGCCCTCTTTAACATCAATGACAGCATGGAGTCTTTTGTGGTAGTTGCAGATGAGGCTCTTTATTTTCTCTGATGGTAAAGCTGCCCATTCTTGTTGGCAAAAAGCCTCCAGGTCCTGTAAATTCCTGGGCTGTCTTACATGAACTGCACGTTTGAGATCTCCCAGAGTGGCTAATGATATTGAGGTCAGGAGACTGAGATGGCCACTCCAGAACCTTCACTTTATTTGCTGTTTGGCGTATTTTAAGCGGGATACTTGTGGCATTTGTGTAGTAATGGCTTTCTTATGGTGACTCAACCATGCAGCCCATTTTTCATATCAAGTGCCTTCTTATTGTGCATCTTGAAACAGCCACACCACTTTGTTTCAGAGTCCCATATTTCAGCTGGTTATTTGTGGGTTTTTCTTTGCATCCCGAACAATGTTCCTGGCAGTTATTGCTGAAATTTCTGTTGGTCTACCTGACCATTCTCAGGCCCTTGTATATCTTTTTATATCCCTCTCCAGTTTTATACAGTTGAATTACCTTTTCCCTCATATCCCTTTGCTTTCAATTCTTTTGCTTTCCGTATGACTCAGAAACCAGAATGTTAGTGCAGCACTGGATGAAAGATGTAATGGTCTGTCAGGAGCCCAGAAACTGACAGACCTTTTGTACACACACACACACTGATTACAAGCAAACAGATCACAGGTGAGGATGGTTACCTTTAGTAGCCATTCAAACCTGTTTGTGTCAAATTGTGTGCATGTTATCAGGCCAAAATCACCAGGGTATGTAAACTTTTGATCAGGGTTTTGGGTAGTTTCTGTTATCATTATTTTTTTTTAAAGTAAACACAGTTGTTTGACAATAAATGGCTTTGCACAACCACTAACCAAGAGTGGAAAAAAGTTTGAATGATAACATTATCATTCATATTCTCTGAAAAATGGCCAACAAACAAAAAATTCTGTCAGGGTATGTAAACTTATGAGCACAACCGTATATATCATAGACCTGTCTGTCACCTGCTGGACATGCCTGGACTTGTTGCAGATAATAGTCTTATCATCACACGCATGATGGAAATTAGGACTAGGAGTGGTTAATTGTATATATGTTGGAATGTTTTTGGTGACAGAATGTGATGGTTCTTACAGCAGAGGTCAAGACATCCTGAAAAAAGAATCAACTGAAAAAAGCATTACAAGTGGTAAAACCTGAATGAATTAAGTTGTTTAAACTTACAAACTTAAGTTTAAACAACTTAATTCATTCAGGTTTTACCAATTGTAATGCTTTTTTAAGTTGGTTGAACTATTCTCTTTTCAGTGCAGCAGATTAGCTCTGGATTGGTCAATACAATTTACTCATGGACATTTTGTAAAAATTCCCTAGAATATCTGCAGCAGATAAGTGATTTTCATCAATTTAGCGCAGCATTGTGAGATGAGGGTACCAAATCCTCCAGCAGATGGAGCCAGGATAGAGTGGGCTTTGCTGGCTCTTAAAAGTGTTTTATCGGACACACTTGATACTGCCGATAGTTTTAGGGGCCTAATGTTCTGAAGAGTTATGGACTCTCAGTGAGCACAGGAGCCAGAGTGAGCATCCACTCTGCAGCCTGAACACGGCCCTTAAAAACACAGTGTGCATTCAACAGAAATATGAAAGCTTTTCATCTCCCTCTTCTCTGGAACACTTTGGCTGTCGTTGGGCCTCTTCAATTCCCCTCTCTCTCCCATCCGCCTTTGATTCACGGCACGCAGCATCGGCATATTCATAATCAAATGGACCTGACACGCCACATCCTCCCTCAGCGGGAACGTCGACGGCTGCGGCAGGAACTTTACACTCAGCCGTCACTCCTAATCAGCCGCTCCCGACACCATGCTCCACCGTCATCCATCAACCCCACTCTCTCTCCAGGCCCTGGTCATCCTTTCTTTCTTTCTTTCTTTCTTCTTTCTCTTTCTTTCTTTCTTTCTTTCTTCTTTATTTCCTTCTATCTTCCTTCCTTCCTTAATCCCTTTCCTTTGTTGTCACCTTTCCTTTTGTCCTTAATCCTTCCTTCCGACTTTCTTTCCTTTGTTTCTTCCTCTTTTTCTTTCTATATTCTCAGTCTTATTTCCTGTCGTTTCATTTTTTATCAGGCTCTTTTTTCATTCTTCTCTCCTGTCTTGATGAGAGTGACAGACGGTGAAAGCGTGAGATGGACTGTGGGACTCGGAGCAGGACTCTGGTGGACGACCTGAATCACTGTTGATTTGTTCCCTCATTGAAATAAGAATATCAAGTAGCGTTAAAAATTCAGTGCATGTAAAAAAAAATGCAAATTTGTGTGGATCCTTTAAAACAAATAGGAAAAAAAACCTGTGTGTGTGTGTGTGTGTGTGTGTGTGTGTGTGTGTGTGTGTGTGTGTGTGTGTGTGTGTGTGTGTGTGTGTGTGTGTGTGTGTGTGTGTGTGTGTGTGTGTTACAGGCTGACAGGCCCTATGGCCTACTGGGACCCTCTCACCCTCCACCTCTACACTTCCTCCTACCTCAAGTTCTCTCTTCACCCCCTCAACCCATCTTCCCCTCCACTTCCCACTCCTCCTCCTCGTCCTCACCCCGCCATCCTGCCCCTCTCAGCACAGCGATATCATTATTACCCGTGTCTGGCCCTTGATCAGTAATGTCAACATCTTTCATATTGACGAATGTGCTGTCGGGCCACATTGTGCACAGAATGGTTTACAGCCCAGCAGCGGACATGAATCACTCCTCTGCCACACACACACACACACACACACACACACACACGCACATGCACATGTATCTGACAACACACAGAAACACAATAAGCACATAAACTCAAACTCACATGCAACACACCTGCATGTCAGTGCACACATGGTCTCTTGCTCTCACCTGTGTTACAAATACAGTCTTATCTCTCCCACTCTTTCTCACACACGCACGTCAACACTCACGCAACACACAGACACGCGCATACATATATTTTCCTTTTCTCACACTCTGATGGCGATTAATCAGCTACGGCCACCACGCAGCAGAGACACGTGCACAGTCCCACAGCCCAGCTGACAGCTTCACATATCTCCTCAGAGGCTGTCTGATGAAAGCAAACGCTCACTTTCATTAGCAGATTGCTCCTAAATCCTGCATGTTTATGTATGTGCGAGAGAATTTAACACAAAGTTTCACCCCTACTTACTTTTCATTGCCCATGAATGCATTCTGCTTTTTTTTATTTTCTGTGAAAAGTTATGAATTAGTAACAAATGTTCTTGTCAACATATACCAGGAATTTGACCTTGTGACTCATGAATCATTGATGACCATCACAATAGGAATTCATCCAGTACCTGTTACACATCATTTCACATTGATGCCTGTAAAGCACAGGGAATAAATCAAACAAATCTGCACAAATTTGCAGTTATAAACTCAGTCAGAGACATTTGTCAGCATTTATCAGCATATAAATATTTTGGCACGGATATATGATGTCCAGTCCTTTGCAAAAGTCTTAACTCAGTAAAAATTTTTGCATGCGTGCATGTGTGTGTGTGTGCATGGGTGCGTGCGTGTGTATGTGTGTCTATCACAAAAACATCAGAAAATCTGAAATTTTCCAACACCAATTAAAAATATCAAATATAACATCATTTTATTGATTTTTAAAAAAAAATTCCATTCATAAATTCAACAAACTTAACAAACCAGATTACATTTTAGGTTTACAACCCAATGCACAATTCCAAACAAACAGCTGATAATTTTTTCTTGTTAAATCGCACAATATTTCACCCAAAATAATTCAGTTTTAAAGGTAAAGGGAACTCATGCAAGCTTTTCTGAAGCATTTTTGAAGCAAAAATGCTGCTTTAAGATTTTTGAACAGTACTGTTTTCTATAATGCTTTTTCTGTTCATAATTTGTACCTTTCTCCTGAGTTATTGATTGTGTTTTGCTTATTGCACCCTTCTACTTGAAACTTTCAGTGCAAGTGTGCGTCATTATTGTGCTCCATTTACATGTCATTGTATCTTCAAATCATTTTTGTAAAGTGGGGATGGTTGTAATATTATTTGTGAAACTTTTTTCATCTCATCACCAACTCGAAAACAACTACAGCTGCCTAAACTGACAATAGATAAATAAATAAACACAAACTTGATTTCTTTGCATTGAATTTGCTGTGAGTCTGACCGGGGCGTTTGGCAGCAGACGGTGAACTGTTCCTTTTGTTTTCTGTTGTGCCTTCTCAGATGTCGGCCATCGAGAACATGGCAGAGAAGCTGGAGACGTTTGGTTCGTTGAAGCCAGATTCTGGTGACCTGCTGCGCACCGTCCCCTCCATGTTTGACTTCAGAGCTCCGCCTTCAGCACTTCCTGAAATGCTGCTGCGCAAGGGTAAAGAGCGCTATACCTGCAGGTAAAAATCATTGTGATAAGTAATAAATTAGTGTGTTGTTCTTTCATTTACAGTTACATTTCATGTTGTACATAATAATCTTTTTTAAATAGTGTCTTCAGTCTTTTGCTGAATACTGTATTTTTACATTTTATGATGCCATAAAATCACCGACAATAATTTCCTCTAAAAATTACTACAACCCTGGCAAAAATTATGGAATCACCGGCCTCAGACGATGTTCATTCAGTTGTTTAATTTTGTAGAAAAAAAGCAGATCACAGACATGACACAAAACTAAAGTCATTTCAAATGGCAACTTTCAGGCTTTAAGAAACACTATAAGAAATCAAGAAAAAAAGATTGTGGTAGTCAGTAACGGTTACTTTTTTAGACCAAGCAGAGGAAAAAAATATGGAATCACTCAATTCTGAGGAAAAAATTATGGAATCACCCTGTAAATTTTCATCCCCCAAATTAACACCTGCATCAAATCAGATCTGCTCATTGACATTGACCCTATGCCATGACATTGACCCTATTTGTCTTTTTGCAAGGAATGTTTTTGCAGTTTTTGCTCTATGGCAAGATGCATTATCATCTTGAAAAATGATTTCATCATCCCCAAACATCCTTTCAATTGTCCAAAATATCAACATAAACTTGTGCATTTATTGATGATGTAATGACAGCCATCTCCCCAGTGCCTTTACCTGACATGCAGCCCCATATCATCAATGACTGTGGAAATTTACATGTTCTCTTCAGGCAGTCATCTTCATAAATGTCATTGGAAAGGCACCAAACAAAAGTTCCAGCATCATCACCTTGCCCAATGCAGATTCGAGATTCATCACTGAATATGACTTTCATCCAGTCATCCACAGTCCACAATTGCTTTTCCTTAGCCCATTATAACCTTGTTTTTTTCTGTTTAGGTGTTAATGATGCCTTTCGTTTAGCTTTTCTGTATGTAAATCCCATTTCCTTTAGGCGGTTTCTTACAGTTCGGTCACAGACGTTGACTCCAGTTTCCTCCCATTTGTTCCTCATTTGTTTTGTTGTACATTTTTCGATATTTGAGACATATTGCTTTAGGTTTTCTGTCTTGATGCTTTGATGTCTTCCTTGGTCTACCAGTATGTTTGCCTTTAACAACCTTCCCATGTTGTTTGTATTTGGTCCAGAGTTAGACACAGCTGACTGTGAACAACCAACATCTTTTGCAACATTGCGTGATGATTTACTCTCTTTTAAGAGTTTGATAATCCTCTCCTTTGTTTCAATTAACATCTCTCGTGTTGGAGCCATGATTCATGTCAGTCCACTTGGTGCAACAGCTCTCCAAGGTGTGATCACTGCTTTTTAGATACAGACTAATGAGCAGATCTGATTTGATGCAGGTGTTAGTTTTGGGGATGAAAATTTACAGGGTGATTCCATAATTTTTTCCTCAGAATTGAGTGATTCCATATTTTTTCCTCTGCTTGGTCTAAAAAAGTAACCGTTACTGACTGCCACAATCTTTTTTTCTTGATTTCTTATAGTGTTTCTTAAAGCCAGAAAGTTGCCATTTGAAATGACTTTAGTTTTGTGTCATGTGTCTGTGATCTGCTTTTTTTCTACAAAATTAAACAACTGAATGAACATCCTCCGAGGCCGGTGATTCCATAATTTTTGCCAGGGGTTGTAGTTTTTTTTTCTATAATCATCTTTTTTTTTGTAAATTAATTAATTGATTTATTTTTAGGTATTGTGGAAAAATCTTCCCCCGCTCCGCCAACCTGACTCGCCACCTTAGGACTCACACAGGAGAGCAGCCATACAGGTGAGGCGTTTCCTCGTGTTCTGTGTCGGCACATGCACGAGAAAACGCACAGATGCAGCTCATTTGTTAACAGCACATGGATGTTTTTCCAGAGAATTCTTGTCTGCAGTTAGAACAGAGTTTATGTATGTTTTCTTTTGCCGTAAAAGCCCAGAGTAATTATCCTACTGCTAAATTATTTGCCTGATGAAAAATGGTGCCCGTCACCCGGGTGACAGGAAGTGTGTGTGTGTGTGTGTGTGTGTGTGTGTGTGTGTGTGTGTGTGTGTGTGTGTGTGTGTGTGTGTGTGTGTGTGTGTGTGTGTGTGTGTGTGTGTGTGTGTGTGTGTGTGTGTGTGTATGGGGGGGGGCGTAAAAGAGCTGAGAGGAAATTTGGTGAAAAACTGGGATGAAGGGGAGCACCGGCAGATGTCCAGGACTCCAGGCCTTGCAGCTGTGGTCATTTCTCTCTTGCCTATGAAGATACGTTCAAAAAGATCTGCTTTGCTGGCTGCTGCTTGTTTTTTTTAAAACAAAAGTCAAACAGGTCAATTACGGCTGCGACAAATTGTTTGTTTGTTTGTTCTTGTTTTTAATCATTATCAGTATATATGCAGATTATCTTTACCATTAATCGGCTGTTTGACTTGTCTGCAGTGTGTAATCGAGGCCCTCTTCATGAACATCACCACTCATGACTGTGGTAATAAAGTGTCAAAATATAGTTTAAAATGCTAATTTTACGACAGACTTGTTTAAAATCCAAGGATATTCCATTTTTTAGCCAACCATTTGCAACCAATTTGTCTCAAATTTACCAGTTTTATTTGGTTTATCACAGGTTTGGGGTTAAGGTATTAAAACACAGCTGGTTTTGAACCTATTTACATGATCTTAAAAGCACCTTATACCAGTCTAATGGTTAAAACCAGTTAAAACAGATATTGCATATATGGTTTAAATAAGTTATTTTACTGTTGGTTTACATCTGTTTAAAATCAGTGAAAAATAATCCTTTTTAAAATTTGAAGTTTCAGTTTAAAGCATATTGTCCATGGTGTACAAGTTTAAAATGATACAAGTTTAAAGCAGCTTGATCTCTTTGACCGTAGGTTGATAGTTGTTTCAGATAAGTTTGATGAAACATTATATCTAGGTTAAAACTTAATTAAAGTGGCTTAAAAGCATTTTAACTCAATCTATCATTATTTAGACATTTACAGATAAAAAAAATGTTTCAAGATTAAAGGCACTTTAACACATTTTACCGATATTTTACATGCTTTTAAAATCAGTGAAAAATAAAATGTTTTAAGATTTAAAGTGTTTTAGTTTTAAACATATTGTCCATGGTGTGCAAGTTTAAAACAAGACAAGTTGAACATAGGTTGGCAGTTGTTTCAGATGAGTTTGGTGAAACTTAATCATTTTAACTCAATCTGTCATTATTTAAACACTTACAAATACAAAATGTGTTTCAAGATTAAAGGTACTTTGAGACATTTTACTGGTATTTTACATATTTTTAAAACCAGTGGAAAATAAAATGTTTTTATTTTCAGCGTGTTTCAATTTAAAGCATTCTGTTGTCAATTTTGTACAACTGTGTAAACCAGTTTGAAACAGTTAACCATGAGTTTGTAGTTTAAAATTAAAAACAAGGCAACTATCTGGTTTTAAAACCTGTCTAGAGACATTCAGAAGCACTTTGAACCTGTCTGTCAATGGTTAAAACTAGTTAAAACAGAAAATCTATACTTTATCTAACTTAAAGTCACTTTACAACACTGCTGATAATTTAATCAGTTTTAAGCTACTGAAAAAAAAAAATACTTGCTTTCAGGTTTAAAATCAGTTGAAGTAATCACATTGTTGAGGATGTACAACAGCTTAAAATCAGCTTATTTCAAACAAAACAGAAAAGTAAACATAACCTCACAAACTGATGTGAAATCATTTTAAATAATTAATCAGTTAAGTCCGCATCTTTTTTATGAATCAACTCTTTTTTTTTTCAGTTCTACAAATTATGTCTCTTACTGATGTCTCATGGATAAATTTGCAAAACCGGTGTCAAAGTCAGCTTCTTCTGTCCTGCTTTTTAAGTTTTCTGTGTGCCGCTGAGTTTGAAGTAATGATGCAGAAGCAGTTTATTCCACATGTAAAAACAAATGGTGGACATTTACTCTGTGTGGATAATGAGTCAACCCTGGCTTGGCTTTACTTAGTAACTAAGGTAGTGGAATGTTGGCCCAAAGTTGAGAGGCCTGCTGACCACAGGGGAGAGACAAAGACACAGACGCAGGCCTCGGCTGCCCCGGCCTGATAGCCTGCGCTCCATATGCTGGCATTCCATTAAAGATCGCCGCTATTTATTGTAATTTTTTTGTTGAGATAACCAGGGGGGTTCCTGGGGGACAGCCAATCAAGCGAGCTAATTCCAGCAGAAGAAAAGATGCAATCTTCTTGTATAATTTTGCATGAAGAAAATTGGCAAGAGGCTCTAATTTTGCAGGGTTAGAACCAAATCTGTTGCGTGCTTATTTTGAGAGAGAAGAATGCCGTTTTATTGAGCTGGCCAGAGATAAGAGGCAGAGCTGTTTCACCTTAAACAAGCTCCTCCATCATGTCTGGGATTGTGGGACTGCTGGAAATCGGTGACTCTGTGTGTGTTCTGCCTTATGTGTCCCATAGTTTCCCACACAACAAACTGCACGGCCCTCATCCATTCTGGGCTGGTACTTACATCCTGCAGGTGTGCTGTCGATTGATAATAGTGAAAGCTGCCCGCTCTTCCCCACAGGTGTAAATACTGTGACCGCTCCTTCAGCATCTCTTCCAACCTGCAGCGTCACATTCGCAACATCCACAACAAAGAGAAGCCCTTCAAGTGCCACTTATGTGACCGATGCTTCGGGCAGCAGACCAACCTGGACCGTCACCTCAAGAAGCACGAGAATGGGAATGTATCAGGTCAGATGAAGGAAGTGTGCTTAAACATGTATAGATTGAAAGAAGAAATACAGCTTCAGCTTGTCCAGATTGTGCTAGACCAATTATAAAGCATATACTGTACCTACTCTAAGGTTGGACAGTCCTAGACATTTTTGTGTTGCTCTTCAAAGGACAAAAAGAAACTTTTCTGAAGATCACACCCTGTGAAGGCTTATAATCAACTGGACCCAGGTCATTATCTGGATCTGCACAAAATTATACATGATTATAGACATTAAAACAATAGATATAATTGATGTTGTCATTTAAACAATAACAGCAACAACAGCAGCAATAATAACAATGTCAATAGCTGTGTAGCACTTACCGTAATGTTGTGCTTAACACCTGAACCTTACGTTTTAAAAAGATTCATGCAAATTAATGACAAAATACCCGTTTCACCATAATATCTGGGGGGTATCCTGGGGGTTGAGTTGTGATGGAGGTGTCAGAGAGGAGGATGCTGAGGAAGCTGCTCAGCATCCTGGACAACACCTCCTACCCCCTGCATGCCACACTGACGTCCTGTCAGAGCACCTTCAGCCAAAGACTGATACCACAGAGGTGCACCACAGAATGCCACAGGAGGTCTTTCCTACCAATGGCAATCAGACTGTATAACTCCTCCCCCTTCTGCAGGATGAATACATAACGAACAGAACTATTCAGACTTATGTGCAATATTGTCAAACATCTTGTCTTCTAGTCATTTTGCATAAATTTGTACTTCTTGTAAAAAAAAAAAAAAAACATTGTTCACTGTTTACTGTTTCTGTACGCTGGCAAAATAATTTCCTTCAGGATGAATAAAGTTGAACTTATCTTATATATGGCTCTGTGTGGCCTTTATGTATGATGAAGGATTAAACAGTTATGACCTTAAATTTGACCTTTCAAGGTCACCCAACACCAAAGGTCATACATCACTTGATATTTGTGTTTAGTAGTGACCACAGATCAGTGTTTCTCAAACCTTTTCAGACAAAGCATCACTTAATTAATAAGATTTCTAATTCTCAAGGACAACCTAACTCCACAAATGTCCAAAAACAACAGGTCTGCATATCACCCAATAGTAAATTACAAATTACAACCTTTTATTAACAGTTTTACGAATAGCTTTGTTTACTCTGACACATTTATATTACTATCTGTTCAACTTTGGAGTCATTTTACACAGTTTGAGAAATACTTTCAAGTTAGAATATGATATTAATTTAAACTGATATTTTATCTCTATACCCACAGAGCACCATGGGTTGCTCACAGACCGCCAGTGGTCCACAGGCTGCTCTTTGAGAAAGTCTGCCATAGATTTACCTTTAACCAATTCCACAAAATAGCCACTCACAGCCATATATGGGGGGTATTTTGTTTGCACATAACCTTAAATTTTCCCCTTTTTTCTCAGAATCAGATCACTTTGTCATTGTCTGACCCTCAGTCATTGTACCATCTTTGGTCCAAATCAGATCAAAACCTTTTGAGTTATTTTGTTCATGCAAACACAGACAGACAGACATGACAGAAAACAATGCTTCTGCATGCACTGTAAAACATTTAAAATATACTTCCACAAACATTATAAAATCACAATTATAAAAGAGAGAGAAAGCTACATTTTAAGAATAAGTAAATAATAATATATTACACTGGTCGACAGCCAAAATGCTTCAGAAATAGTAATAGTCAAACTTTGGGCCCAAGAATGAAAAGGATGTTTGAAATGGTTGCTTGTCTCTAGTTTTTAAGATATGCTACTACTATGGTACTAATGATTAATAATCCTTTAGCTGATTTTTAAAGTGTTACAAAAAGAGAACAGGTGAAATGTTATTATATAAACAATCAAAGAAACATGAAAAGACCTATGTTTACAATTTATCATGAAAACTCTACAATTAACACAGTATACAACCCCTGGCAAAAATTATGGAATCACCGGCCTCGGAGGATGTTCATTCAGTTGTTTAATTTTGTAGAAAAAAGCAGATCATAGATATGACACAAAACTAAAGTAATTTCAAATGGCAACTTTCTGGCTTTAAGAAACACTATAAGAAATCAGGAAAAAAAAATTGTGGCAGTCAGTAACAGTTACTTTTTTAGACCAAGCAGAGGGAAAAAAATATGGAATCACTCAATTCTGAGGAAAACATTATGGAATCATGAAAAACAAAAGAACGCTCTAACACATCACTAGTATTTTGTTGCACCACCTCTGGCTTTTATAACAGCTTGCAGTCTCTGAGGCATGGACTTAAAGAGTGACAAACAGTACTCTTCATCAATCTGACTCCAACTTTCTCTGATTGCTGTTGCCAGATCAGCTTTGCAGGTTGGAGCCTTGTCATGGACCATTTTCTTCAACTTCCACCAAAGATTTTCAATTGGATTAAGATCCGGACTATTTGCAGGCCATGACATTGACCCTATGTGTCTTTTTGCAAGGAATGTTTTCAGTTTTTGCTCTATGGCAAGATGCATTATCATCTTGAAAAATGATTTCCTCATCCCCAAACATCTTTTCAATGATGGGATAAGAAAAGTGTCCAAAATATCAACGTAAACTTGTGCATTTATTGATGATGTAATGACAACCATCTCCCCAGTGCCTTTACCTGACATGCAGCCCCATATCATCAATGACTGTGGAAATTTATATGTTCTCTTCAGGCAGTCATCTTTATAAATCTCATTGGAACGGCACCAAACAAAAGTTCCAGCATCATCACCTTGCCCAATGCAGATTCGAGATTCATCACTGAATATGACTTTCATCCAGTCAGCCACAGTCCACGATTTCTTTTCCTTAGCCCATTGTAACCTTGTTTTTTTCTGTTTAGGTGTTAACGATGGCTTTCGTTTAGCTTTTCTGTATGTAAATCCCATTTCCTTTAGGCGGTTTCTTACAGTTCGGTCACAGACGTTGACTCCAGTTTCCTCCCATTCGTTCCTCATTTGTTTTGTTGTGCATTTTCGATTTTTGAGACATATTGCTTTAAGTTTTCTGTCTTGACGCTTTGATGTCTTCCTTGGTCTACCAGTATGTTTGCCTTTAACAACCTTCCCATGTTGTTTGTATTTGGTCCAGAGTTTAGACACAGCTGACTGTGAACAACCAACATCTTTTGCAACATTGCGTGATGATTTACCCTCTTTTAAGAGTTTGATAATCCTCTCCTTTGTTTCAATTGACATCTCTCGTGTTGGAGCCATGATTCATGTCAGTCCACTTGGTGCAACAGCTCTCCAAGGTGTGATCACTGCTTTTTAGATGCAGACTAATGAGCAGATCTGATTTGATGCAGGTGTTAGTTTTGGGGATGAAAATTTACAGGGTGATTCCATAATTTATTCCTCAGAATGGAGTGAGTCCATATTTTTTTCCCTCTGCTTGGTCTAAAAAAGTAACCGTTACTGACTGCCACAATTTTTTTTCCTGATTTCTTATAGTGTTTCTTAAAGCCAGAAAGTTGCCATTTGAAATGACTTTAGTTTTGTGTCATGTCAATCAATCAATCAATCAACTTTTTTCTTATATAGCGCCAAATCACAACAAACAGTTGCCCCAAGGCGCTCCATATTGTAAGGCAAGGCCATACAGCAACCATGAAAAACCCCAACGGTCAAAACGACCCCCTATGAGCAAGCACTTGGCCACAGTGGGAAGGAAAAACTCCCTTTTATCAGGAAGAAACCTCCAGCAGAACCAGGCTCAGGGAGGGGCAGTCTTCTGCTGAGACTGGTTGGGGCTGAGGGAAAGAACCAGGAAAAAGACATGCCGAGAAGGGGGGCAGAGATCAATCACTAATGATTAAATGCAGAGTGATGCATACGGAGCAAAAAGAGAAAGAAACAGTGCATCATGGGAACCCCCCCACAGTCTACGTCTAAAGCAACATAACCAAGGGATGGTCCAGGGTCACCCGATCCAGCCCTAACTATAAGCCTTAGCGAAAAGGAAAGTTTTAAGCCTAATCTTAAAAGTAGAGAGGGTATCTGTCTCCCTGATCTGAATTGGGAGCTGGTTCCACAGGAGAGGAGTCTGAAAGCTGAAGGCTCTGCCTCCCATTCTACTCTTACAAACCCTAGGAACTACAAGTAAGCCCGCAGTCTGAGAGCGAAGCGCTCTAATGGGGTAATATGGTACTACGAGGTCCCTAAGATAAGATGGGACCTGATTATTCAAAACCTTATAAGTAAGAAGAAGAATTTTAAATTCTATTCTAGAATTAACAGGAAGCCAATGAAGAGAGGCCAACACGGGTGAGATATGCTCTCTCCTGCTAGTCCCCGTCAGTACTCTAGCTGCAGCATTCTGAACCAACTGAAGGCTTTTTAGGGAACTTTTAGGACAACCTGATAATAAAGAATTACAATAGTCCAGCCTAGAGGAAATAAATGCATGAATTAGTTTTTCAGCATCACTCTGAGACAAGACCTTTCTGATTTTAGAGATATTGCGTAAATGCAAAAAGGCAGTCCTACATATTTGTTTAATATGCGCTTTGAATGACATATCCTGATCAAAAATGACTCCAAGATTTCTCACAGTATTACTAGAGATCAGGGAAATGCCATCCAGAGTAACGATCTGGTTAGACACCATGCTTCTAAGATTTGTGGGGCCAAGTACAATAACTTCAGTTTTATCTGAGTTTAAAAGCAGGAAATTACAGGTCATCCATGTCTTTATGTCTGTAAGACAATCCTGCAGTTTAGCTAATTGGTGTGTATCCTCTGGCTTCATGGATAGATAAAGCTGGGTATCATCTGCGTAACAATGAAAATTTAAGCAATACCGTCTAATAATACTGCCTAAGGGAAGCATGTATAAAGTGAATAAAATTGGTCCTAGCACAGAACCTTGTGGAACTCCATAATTAACTTTAGTCTGTGAAGAAGATTCCCCATTTACATGAACAAACTGTAATCTATTAGACAAATATGATTCAAACCACCGCAGCGCAGTGCCTTTAATACCTATGACATGCTCTAATCTCTGTAATAAAATTTTATGGTCAACAGTATCAAAAGCAGCACTGAGGTCCAACAGAACAAGCACAGAGATAAGTCCACTGTCCGAAGCCATAAGAAGATCATTTGTAACCTTCACTAATGCTGTTTCTGTACTATGATGAATTCTAAAACCTGACTGAAACTCTTCAAATAGACCATTCCTCTGCAGGTGATCAGTTAGCTGTTTTACAACTACCCTCTCAAGAATCTTTGAGAGAAAAGGAAGGTTGGAGATTGGCCTATAATTAGCTAAGATAGCTGGGTCAAGTGATGGCTTTTTAAGTAATGGTTTAATTACTGCCACCTTAAAGGCCTGTGGTACATAACCAACTAACAAAGATAGATTGATCATATTTAAGATTGAAGCATTAAATAATGGTAGGACTTCCTTGAGCAGCCTGGCAGGAATGGGGTCTAATAAACATGTTGATGGTTTGGATGAAGTAACTAATGAAAATAACTCAGACAGAACAATCGGAGAGAAAGAGTCTAACCAAATACCGGCATCACTGAAAGCAGCCAAAGATAACGATACATCTTTGGGATGGTTATGAGTAATTTTTTCTCTAATAGTCAAAATTTTGTTAGCAAAGAAAGTCATGAAGTCATTACTAGTTAAAGTTAATGGAATACTCAGCTCAATAGAGCTCTGACTCTTTGTCAGCCTGGCTACAGTGCTGAAAAGAAACCTGGGGTTGTTCTTATTTTCTTCAATTAGTGATGAGTAGAAAGATGTCCTAGCTTTACGGAGGGCTTTTTTATAGAGCAACAAACTCTTTTTCCAGGCTAAGTGAAGATCTTCTAAATTAGTGAGACGCCATTTCCTCTCCAACTTACGGGTTATCTGCTTTAAGCTACGAGTTTGTGAGTTATACCACGGAGTCAGACACTTCTGATTTAAAGCTCTCTTTTTCAGAGGAGCTACAGCATCCAAAGTTGTCTTCAATGAGGATGTAAAACTATTGACGAGATACTCTAACTCCCTTACAGAGTTTAGGTAGCTACTCTGCTCTGTGTTGGTATATGACATTAGAGAACATAAAGAAGGAATCATATCCTTAAACCTAGTTACAGCGCTTTCTGAAAGACTTCTAGTGTAATGAAACTTATTCCCCACTGCAGGGTAGTCCATCAGGGTAAATGTAAATGTTATTAAAAAATGATCAGACAGAAGGGAGTTTTCAGGGAATACTGTTAAGTCTTCTATTTCCATACCATAAGTCAGAACAAGATCTAAAATATGATTAAAGTGGTGGGTGGACTCATTTACTTTTTGAGCAAAGCCGATAGAGTCTAATAATAGATTAAATGCAGTGTTGAGGCTGTCATTCTCAGCATCTGTGTGGATGTTAAAATCGCCCACTATAATTATCTTATCTGAGCTAAGCACTAAGTCAGACAAAAGGTCTGAAAATTCACAGAGAAACTCACAGTAACGACCAGGTGGACGATAGATAATAACAAATAAAACTGGTTTTTGGGACTTCCAATTTGGATGGACAAGACTAAGAGACAAGCTTTCAAATGAATTAAAGCTCTGTCTAGGTTTTTGATTAATTAATAAGCTGGAATGGAAGATTGCTGCTAATCCTCCGCCCCGGCCCGTGCTACGAGCATTCTGACAGTTAGTGTGACTCGGGGGTGTTGACTCATTTAAACTAACATATTCATCCTGCTGTAACCAGGTTTCTGTTAGGCAGAATAAATCAATACGTTGATCAATTATTATATCATTTTATCATGTCTGTGATCTGCTTTTTTATATCATGTCTGTGATCTGCTTTTTTTCTACAAAATTAAACAACTGAATGAACATCCTCCGAGGCCAGTGATTCCATATTTTTTGCCAGGGGTTGTAGTTATGTAGACGTAAAATGTAAAAACTTAAATATCTTGGAAAGAGTAGCCAATCAGTTATTTTTATTTTCATATTTGAATTCAGTGTGCCAAAATTCAGAATAAATGCCACATTTTATTTCTGAAGCACACAACTTATAAAAATTTGTATACCAGTGATAACACTGGTATACAAATTTTACTTATTACAGTAAATATGTGTTTTTATTCATGATTTGAATGACTATCCACAAGTTGACTGTCTAATTTCAGGAAAGAAAACCTTCAGCATTTGACCAGCAACAACAAAATGTCATAATTTACATAATTAAAGGGGACCATTATGTATAATTTTCAACAAGCAATTCATTAGATGTCTTCAAAACAGATATTAAAGCTTGCACCCAAAATATGAGGTTATAAACACTTAAAAACAAATACTTTTTCAGGTCGCTACTAAATGACTTGTTTCTGTGTCCATTGTTGCTGCTTGTGATACTCCCTTCACAGTTTCATATGTCACCGAAATCTTAAACAATCAGAGATGTAAATTTTGCTTGCAGTTGGACAATTTCTTCATGCACAAACAAAGAATTAGGCCACATATTCCCCATATTGTGTAATGTGATACAAAAAGTTAAGTGCAATATTTTTGGCAGGCTTGTGTTCTGATTGCAATCCAGTTTCATGCCATTTCATGATGGCATAATGAAAAGTAAATTCATCTATTAGTTTGTAATCCCGTTACAAAAAAGCACATTTTTTGACGGGATCACAAATTCATTTTGTGAAGCTATCAAAAAATGTGGGGTGACATGAGGAGGTCTGTGGGGTTATGGTTAGGGTTAGGGGAAGGGGTAGAAATAGTAAAATTTTTAAAAATGCATCAAGAAAATGTGACTCATTTTGTGACAGGAGCATGAAAAAAAAAGCATGAGACTGGGCTACTCATTGGGGTTCGGGCTAACTGTTGGGAAAGTGTAAGTACACGGACCCACAACAGGGGGCGCAAATGAACGGACAATGGAATAGGTCAAATAACAACACTTTACTGTTGCGAACGTGCACAACAAACACAACAGATTACACAATAGATCAAAGGTCAAATTACAAGGTGTCGTGTGGGCAGGCTCGAAGATAGGAGACGCCTGTCCAAAGCAGAACCGGAACCACACGATTTCCTCCGCCACCAGACCCCGGGAATACTGGAGCCGCCAAGTCCCGAACTCCCAGGTGGCCACTGCCTCCGCGTGTCGGACCTGGTACTGCTGGCGAGGAACAAAAACACAATTAAACGTGGGTGCGTCTGCACCCAGCAATCTGCACGGCAGGGAAGCTACCTCCACCTCTCGTTGGAGAAAAAGTCTGTTATCACTCACAAAAATCACAACAAAAAGGCTTTCTATCAAGCAGTCAGGCTGAGGATATTACCTTTCAGGTAGAACGATATCTCGGCAAAGAGGTGGAGATGACGTCTTGCTGATATACCGATGCAGATCAGATGAGTGGTGACAGCTGTCACAGGTGATGAGTGTCAGCTGTCACCCCGGCTGCTCCTGTGAGGCGGCAGCGCCCTCTGGTGCCTGGAGCCCGCACTCCAGGCAGGGTGCCCTCTGGTGGTGGTGGGCCAGCAGTACCTCCTCTTCAGCGGCCCACACAACACTAACGTTAGAATGACAATAATAACAAGTATAAGACAATTTACCATATTTTATCTTCACTCAGATAATCCACCCTTTTGGTATCAGTGAAGTCATCACCCCCTCACGATGGAAAATACATGGGATATATACTAATTCTGGCTCAAAAATACTTATGAATATGTATGAAACTTTGTGCATTACTTGTTTATGTACATTTTATTGTTTTTTTTTTTCTTCTTCTTCTTTTGTGAAAATACAATGAATTGTCAGACTTTGTGTGTCTTAAAACCCAAACCACAAACTGTATAGGTAGCTGAAAAAGGAAAATTGAACAAAATGTCTTTTTAAGCAAGTTAAAAAAAAAAATAGATCCCACATTCACCCTTTTAGATGGATCAGCACAGATATGTTGGTGAAAACATGAACACACTTGGTGAATTTGTAATTTTGACTTATCAGCAAAAAGAGTTAGAGTTTATGCTTAAAACACCACATTTGTGAGGTGCATTATGAATTACACGACTGGATAATGTAAAATATAATTTGCTCCTGATTGGAAAGTACTCAAGCAGTTAAGAAATTAAATGTAATAAATCTGTCATAAACTTGTGCAACAGCACAAAATACTTTTTGAATGAGGTGCTTTCATCAGCAGCTCAGCTGATGGCGCCGTGATTTGATTGGCTCCATCACTCTCATTTCGAATCAGCACAGCCAGCAGTGACATCTGGCTAGCAGTCGATGCTAACAGACATTTAATCAGACATGTTGTTTGCTGCGTAGGAAATACATTATCCTCTTAATCAAAACTAAACAAATACGTAAATAACCTACATACTCACACAGTGTATCAGCAACACTTTCTAAGTTCAAAGTAAATCCTCAATACAGAGACAGCATGATGTCATAAAGGCAGAACATCAAAAATGAACAGCTAAAGGAGTCATATTGCACAACTCCTCATTCAGAAGCGAATAAAGGTCACCAGTTCCTGAATAGCAGATATTCCTAGGCTTTTCTAAAGTCTAGGAACCACTGCTCCTAGTGGTTGGATTGCGTCTAACTGTAACTAGGATGGGTTAAATGCAGAGGGCAAATTTCATTGTATGTATGTACAATGACAATAAAGGCTCCAATCATTCATTCATTCAAACAAATGAAACAAATAAAAAAACAATGAACTTCTTCAGCATCAAAGGATATTTTATCATTATACCACTTTACCAAATAACCATAGAGCTGAATATAAATATGTAAAATATGCTGACTGAATCACACTTTCCCTATGATCTAATTCCTGCACCTCTACATCCCAGGAAAAAAAAAATGAGATTTCAATATTTTACACCATCAACAAACTGAAATCAGCACAATCCAAAATACATTATACATTTGTGTGACCCAAATGGCTTATTTGTAATTAAAACCATTTAAGGAAAATTGAAAAAGGAAATTACACATCACTAAAATGTGCAATTTAAAAGTATGGCTTTACACTTACAATCACCCATTTCAAATGTTTAAATAAATTGAATCAAGCACCACTTACTGCACGTTCCATCCATCATTCCGTTGTGATGTACATTAAACCTGCTCGCCTGAGGATTGTGGGTTATTTCAACATGAGTATTTTTCTCCTCTTACAGGCACTGCAATGTCTTCTCCTCAGTCTGAACTGGACAGTGGCAGTGCCATACTGGATGACAAAGAAGACTCTTATTTCAATGAAATAAGAAATTTTATTGGAAATACAGGCCACAACCAGGCATCCCCTGATCCCTCTGAGGAAGGGTGAGCACTGTTGCATTTTTTTACAACAATCAAATCTACGGACATCAGAGCTAAACTAAAATAATGATTGCTGATTATCAACAACTTGGCAAAATGGTGAGGTTGGGCAAAGCCTTGCTACAATAACACTCATCTCAATCTATATGTTTTTTTTTTTCATTCATTTATTTTAGTTGTTAATGTAGAAAGTAACCACAGAATACTGAACTCTGACTGAAGCCTCACTCTCACTTACACAGATTAGCATCCCGGAAGGCTATAACTGACAAACTGGCATGTGAAGGTCACTGTTGCCAGCAAATGCATACTTGCATGTGCCTTGATGACTTGTACCATGTGATTTGTGCAAACATAACTGTAGCAATCCTGTAGTACAACTATTGCATGACTTTGGTTCTTCGAGTGACATCATAGAATGTACAGCAATGTTCCAGAGTGCACAGAAATGAAAGGGATCACCAAACTATGTCAAAGCAAAAAAGAAATATTCAAACATACTGAATATCTTGCCACAGTTCAGTCATGACCACAGCATGACAGAATATCCCAGTTCATCAAAGACACTCTATAACAAGTCCAAAAGCCGGAGTCTGTCACTTTAAGGGGTTGTGTCAGTGCCCTTGGCAAAGGTAATTTACACTTCTGTGATGACCAAATCAATGCAGAAAAGTACATTGAGATTTTAGGGCAACATGTCCTTCAAGACAACATCTTATCCAAGGGCACCCATGCATTTTGCATAAGACCTAACAGAACCACATTCTGCACACATTATAAAGCCATGGCTGTGGAAGAAGAGGATGTGGATACTGAACTGACCTGCCTGCAGTCCTAACCTGTACCTCACAGTGAATGTGTGGAGAATTTTGAAATGAAAATTGCAACAAGGACAATCTCATACTGTTTCACAACTTAAGATGTGTTTGCAGGAAGAATGGGACAAAGTAAGACCTGAAAATGTTTCATTGCTTGGTGCCCTCAATGCCAAAATTAGGAGAGGACCTAGTATGCACATCATTTAGGAGAGTTGTTCGAGACTAATATGACTCCAATGAACAACTTGGGATGTGTGCCAAAATCTCTATTTCCTACAAACAGTCCAAAAAGACCATGCCCTTTTTTGTCCCAAGTGTCACTTCAAATACAGCTGTATTTTCTCGCCTGTAGCAGCTATAGATTTTCCGAGGTATTCAAAATGTTCAGAATGTTCACATGTTCAGAAGGGTCATAGAAGAGTCATTTTCAGGCTGTTGATCGCAGATAGAGATTTTGGCACATATCACAAGTTGTTCAATGGGGTCATATTAGGTTCAGACAGTTGAGTTATCCTCTCCTAAATGATGTGCACACATGAAAATTCAGTAAGGTATATCTTATATATTATATTCAAATTCTAATGTGGAACTATGCCAGTATACAAAGGTATATCTAAATATCTAAAAAGGAAGAGTAAAATAGGAGAGTAGAAAAGAGTAGAGTAGAGCCACTTAGGTGCCTGGTCTTGAGAACCAGGGATGGTAGGTTAGTTGTCTAAGCGAGGTCCTAGACTAAATGTTCTAAGTGTTGTGAGAAGGAATGGCAGAATACAAAGTGGTAAATGTGTTAGTGTCGCATCTTTTTCTGGGATATACTTTTGTGAACATGAGAACAAAGTGTTATTGTGATTTTGTGAGGTTGTAGCTACAGAAATGATGCTAAGAAGTTGAATATTATACAAATAATGAATGTTTATGAGTTCAATGGTACGAATATTTCATGAGGTGAAAGCTGGAACATGTTCCAAATTTGCACTCTAACCAAATTTGCACTCTAAATGGAACCAAACTGCACTCTAAATGCAATGCAACACAAATGGGATGAATAATCCATGTCACGTGACATACAAAGCACAGAATGATTGGTTGACTTCAATCGATTACCTTTTTGTTACCACCCAGGCAGTATTCCCCAATTATCACATTGTGATCCGAGGTCCAGAGCAGAGTGTAATCATCTTTTAGGATAATCACAGTTTGTGAAAGAAGCTCTTGGCCACACATATGAGCAGATCTCTGTTCTTGCAGCTTTGTCTGAGGATTATGCAAATAAATAGTTGGAGCCACGATGGGCTTCGATAGCAGCCGAGCGCTCTGCTCGGGTCTCTGAGTTTGTTTTCATGCGCCCATCGCTGGTTTGATCACAGGGCAGATTGGAAGGCCAGATAGAGATCTCACAGACTGATTGTGCTGAAGGCCTGTGAGAGCAGGAGAGCAGAGCGTCGGAGGGAAGCGGGAGGAGGAGCCCAGCAGTTAGCTCGCCACATCTGGAACCAACATGTCTGCCTACAGGAAGAGTGTGGAGGGGGTGGGGTCACGGGGTCGGCCCGTGTTTCCTTTCAAAGTGCTGTGCTCCTGACTACTTCTGATAGATACTTTATCCCCAGCAAATTACCACGTTTGAAAGCGTAATTAGCGAATCTGTTTTCTTAATCACAGAGCTCTTGCTCTCTTTTTCTGCCTGTTCCTCTTCCCGGCCGTGCGATCTCTACACGGCACGTACACACCATCGCATCAGCTCACACCATATCAGCTGCTGAAAAAGCAGTCACGCCGAGGCACTGCTGAAATATAACATGCAAAGTTTCCCGTGCTTCTTTTCCTGGACTCAGGTAGAATCCTTAACGGCATCCTGTAATCACCTGGCGACGTGTCTGATACGCTTTATTTTCCTAGCCTGCTAAATCTCTCTGTCTGATTCTCAATTGCCTTTTTTGGATCCTGTGAACGAGAAATGGCATTTTTGGGAGCTGACGAAAGATGCCTCAGAGTGAAATTAGTGATTCACTCCTAATGTGGTTCCAGATGATTTACCAAATGGTGGTTTCCTGTGGCGCGGAGACAGAAGGACACATTAAGACCAAGCCAGTTTGGATAGCTGGCCTCCTCACCCTCCACCGGGATGGAGGAATGAACCGGTTGGCAGCGCTCTCATAACTCTCCCACCAAATGGGGCTGTCAACTAAATATTTTGCCTATTAGATGAATACGAGATAGTTGGAAAAATAAACAAGCGAGGCACAGCACTCCACTTAAGTGCTGCAACCATCAGCCCAGTGCTGCCGTGCCCAAAGGGGCCCAGAGCCTTGATGACAAACGAGATTCCGGCTCTGCTTGAGCCCAGCTGCCATCAGAACCTCCTCTCACTCTCTCTGCAGTAAAATGCACCTGAAGCATTTCTTCTTACTTCTTTATTTCACAAACATCTATTTATTAAAAGCCAAGTGGCCTCTGTGTATGCATGCCTGCACGTGTGTGTGTATGACTTCATCACAAAGAAACTGGGGAGAGCTGATATTCGCTGTTTGGTATGCTCATGTATTTTGGGTTCATTTAGAGCCTGTGGATCCCCATGGTCAACATGCTAGTTTACACTTAAAACAGTTGCATTCCTGCAACAGTTGCAGGAATAACTGGCATCTAGATGCCAGTTATTCCTCTTGAATAAATGCTACCAGTGTAAAGGGGTCGTGTTGTACACCTTTTCTGCACAGTAATATGGATCACTAGGTGTCATAAAAACAGATAATTAAGTTTGTTTGGGACTTACAAAAAGCAAGAGGAAACATTTACTGACCATGACTTTGCTGTGATCTTTGCTAAATCAATAGATACCCTGAATTCAGTACCTGAAAAGCAGCATGAGGAACTGGAGTGTCTGGGTTTGTGATGGTATTGAATCAAGACTAAGATCCAGGCTTTCAGTGGCTTCCTTGACTCAGCTATCGGAGGTGTATCTGTATGCAGAGAAAGTGTTAAAGTTGTAGTCATTCAAGACATTCAGTTATCACAACAGTTATGTTTATGGCTCTCATTCCTCATTTTTGAGATCGGGGAAATGGCTGGGAAGAGCTTATGGAGTCATGAGGTTTCAGGACAGAGGTGTCTGGTGATGCAGATGTCTTTGTAGGAGAAAAAAGTCTTTAGGGTTTTGATACCCTTTCCTACTGTATGGCTGTAAGACTTGGACACTAACCAGTGACCTAAGGTGATGACTGGATGTCTTTGGTGCTAGATCTCTTTGGAGGATCCTTGGTACCGCTGGAATGACTTACTTGGAGAGACTCAGATGAGACGTATCACTTGGATTGTGTGTAAATATCAACTGTGACATTTTATCTATGTGACATGTTTCTCTGTGCATGACCCAGCATATTGGTACCTCATTGTTGAGGAGCCCTGTGTCTGGAGACCCTACTGGCCCCGCCCATTTTTCACCTGTCTGTGGCAGATGGAGTGTCACCTTCATTATAAATGACAGACGCTTAACTGCTAGACCTTACCTGGTCTGTTCTTTCTTTCTCTCTTTCTCCCAACATATGTGTGGATTTTAAGTTACGTGTAGCTTGAAATAAGCTTCTTTTTGGAGTGGTGGTGGTGGTGGGGGCTGTGACATTTAATTTCTAAAGCCTACATGTGGTGGCCACCAAGATCACTTCTCCTTGTTACTAGTAGGTATCTGGAGAATTGCTGAACCTCTGTCATAGAACTTTGACACTTTGAGGATGTTCAATATGAAACCCCAACTGTATTTAACTTTAAAAAGTAAATAAAAAGTGACGTTGCAGAATCTTACTCAGCGGATGTTCTTGGTCTACAGGTTGAATGGCGGCCCCTTTGAAGAAGAGAAGCCATTGATGGCTAGCCACGGGTCACACAACATCGAGGACGAGGAAGCAGAGGAGCTTGGCGCTGATGAAGAAGATGAGCAGGAGCAAAGTAACAGTCCTAGGAAACTTGACGACGGGGTGCTACCAAGCAACCTCACTGACGACATTATCCAGGAAGACATGGACTTCAGTATGGCAAATGACATGAAACTCAACTGTAAAGCTTCTCTGAGAAGGTGCATTCAGTACACAGGCACATACTGTAAGTGCATTACCGGTTATAACTTGCAAACATGTAGAAACTGTGTGTGTGTTCCATCACGATCCCAGGTATAAGGATGAGGAGGAACAGAGTGGCTATTCAGCTTTGGATCACATTCGACACTTTTCAGACATGCGTAAGCTGGAGGAGAGTGAGCTGAGTGATGGAGATGGAGATGAAGATGAAGGATCATTTGGCTCCGCCTCTCTAACTGAGGCAGTCAAACAGCCACTATATAGGAAATCCAAGTCTCAGGTAACTCTGATGTTTGGAAAGTACCACTTAGCTAGTTAAGTGGTTAGTTAGGTGCACTCTAAAAAATGAACCACTGTCTCAATGCGAAAAAGTGATGTAACAATTTGCATAGATTTTGTAAAGTTATTTCAACTTAACTAGAGACGTCTTGTGGCATTAACTCAGTTGAAAATTGAAATAACTAAGTTGAAATAACTTAAAAAAAAATATGCAAATTGTTCCATCAATTTTTCTCGCTGAGACATCAGTTCCTTTTTTAGAGTGTATGTATGTATGAACACAGGCAGTTATACATGTAGGTAGATACACAGGCATCGGGTCATAGATTAACACATTCTCAATGCACTTTTATGCTTGTTGGTGCCCCTTTCCAGTGTCACAGACCGAACGGCCCCACCCTAAAAATTGGTCCACCCTGCCTTCACTGCACATGTGCCATTTGGGACCACAGCAGCTCATCTGAGACTGACTCTCTACACCCAAAGCAATTAAAGGGAATAATGTGATTATTAACCATCAGATGACAAATTAAAACCTCTTAAATCATTCTAAAGTCAGTTTTAAGCAGAAATGAGGCCGTTTTAAACAGAAATGAGGCAATAATCAGTGAGTCAATACTGACGCTTTGAAATGACCGACGCGCAGTGAACACATCAGCTAGCAGCTCATGTAGCCGCAGTGCTCTGATCGCTTCCTCCATCTTTTATGATGAAATAATGCTGAATTTATGTGGAAATGATTGTTGTACAAAAACTTCAGATATCTGTCGCTGAGATAGATGATGACTGGAGTGCAGTTTGAAGCAGAAGCGAGGCGATAATTGGTGAAATACTGCCAATGCGCTGAACTGACGCATGCACAGTGAAGGCAGATTTTTAGTGGGTGCTGTTCGGTCGGCGACACGGCACAATTTGATGAGTTAGCAACCCGTTGTGTCATTTAGTGATGGGTGGGGAAACACATTTTTTGACAGCTATGTTATTTCTCTCTGGAAGTGTATGGCACTATGCATCTGGACAGTGACACCAGTTTTGCAATTTTTCTCTCTGTACACCCCCACAATGGAGTCAGACGAAACAATCAAGACGTACTTGTAGTGTTGACTTTTTGCTTTATTTCAAATGGTTTAGCAAAAATTTCACACTAACCACTGAGTAATTACAGCTATGTTTATACACAGTCCCCCCCTTACCAGAGTCCATTAATTGGACAAATTAACATAACTATAAATATAAGCACTGAATCACCACTTTTACAGCCAGTTTTCTTTTTCATGGATTCCTGAACATTTCCAAGTCATTTAATATATCTTAAGCTTTAATAGCCTGTGGCAGGTCAATTTCTCACCACCATTCAAAGACATGCAGGAAGTGAACTCAGCACCAAAATATTGCAAGCAGAAAATATGTTAATGTGTAATAAAAGAATGAAAAAATAATGTTATAAACCAGTTGTATTTATTTCAAATTTATGTTTCAGACTATTTTTAAAAATATATAAAATTTCTGATTAGATTTCTTTGTTCTGAGCAATTTAGCAATTGTGTCTGAGTTTTGTTTTTTGTTCCTTGAATCACTTCAAAGCCTTGGCATTAAGAATAATCATTATTTAGCTTGTCCAATTACTCAGCCTCTGAAAATGGGGGCCTTGTTTATAAAAATGACAATAATTCAAAATGTATCCATCCATTCTCTATACGCGCTTAGTCCAGTTAAGGTTCACGGGGGGGTGCAGCCCATCCTAGCAGTCATAGGCATGAGGCAGGGTATGCAGTTATTAAAATAATTCCCTCAGTGGAAAGTAATTTGAAGAAAAGTCTACCAGATTCTATTTACAGTACTGAAATTGCCGTTATTTTCACCCTAACATGCAAAGACAGTTCCGGATTGTAAGGTGATGGCTGAAAATATTGTGGAAATAAGCTCAGTGTCCACTGCTGTCTTTTTTTTCCTCTATGACTGGGTTCATTTGCGAGATACATTTGATGCATTATTTTAAAGGCTTTCATTGGTGGATAGAAAACATAAATCTAAAAGTGTACTGAGAATTTCATGATGAGAAGAAACTTTTTGCACCATGAAGTTTATTTATTAATACTGCTAATATTACCTTGTCGCAAATATGTATAATACAACTCTTTTAAGTGTGCTCCCTTCCTGTCCCCCAGGCTTACGCCATGATGCTGTCTCTGGCTGAAAAGGACTCTCTCCATGCAGCCAACCACACCCCAGCCAGCATGTGGCACAGTCTGGCCCGCGCTGCCGCCGAATCCAGTGCCATCCAGTCCCTAAGCCATGTATGATGACACCTGTTTGCACCTGCTCTTTCACCATTCAGCCCCCACTCCCTGACCTATGGCACTGGCAGCCCGTTGCGGGGGTCTCACTTCAGGACCTTTGGGCCTCTGACCGTTCACAGAGTGACTGCTGAGCAGAACCACGGCCCATCTGACTGCTGGGTGGAGCACCATATACACACAAAGCGGGTCAGTGTCCAGCTCCACAATCCACAACAGACAAAGAGAGCCTAAAAATGTCCTCCAGAGACCTTAAAATTGATGACTCAAGCTAACAGCAAGCAGCGAGGATGATTGCGGCATAAAATAATAATGCTAATGTAATAATAACTGTATTTATTCTGCTGAATTTCTATGTTTTGCACAGCAAAGGCAGCTGGTAAACATGGAAGGTGGATGTGCTGGTGTGATTATTGCTCGCCTGCATTTATTACCCAGCACATACAGTGTATCCGGAAAGTATTCACGGCACTCCACTTTTTCCATATTTTGTTATGTTGCAGCCTTATTACAAAATTGAGTATATTAATTTTTTTCCCTCAAAATTCTACTCACAACACCACATAATCACAACATGAAGCAGTTTTTTGAAATCCTTGCAAATTTATTAAAAATAAATAAAAACTTCGTAAAATAAATAAAAATACGTACATAAGTATTCACACCCTTTGCTCAATACTTTGTTGATGCACCTTTGGCAGCAATTACAGCCTCAAGACTTCTTTAATATGATGTGCACCTATCTTTTGGCAGTTTTGCCAATTTCTCTTTGCAGCACCTCTCAAGCTCCATCAGGTTGGATGGGGAGCTTTGGTGTACAGCTATTTTCAGATCTCTCCAGAGATGTTCCATCAGATTCAGGTCCAGGCTCTGGTTGGGTCACTCAAGGTCATTCACAGAGTTGTCCTGAAGCCACTCCTTTGATAGCTTGGCTGTGTGCTGAGGGTCATTGCCCTGCTGACAGATGGACCATCGCCCCAGTCTGAGGTCAAGAGCACTCTGAAGCAGGTTTTCATCCAGGATGTCTCTGTACATTGCTGCATCTATCTTTGCCCCAATTCTGACTAGTCTCCCAGTCCCTGTCGCTAAAGAACATCCCCACGGCATGATCAATCAATCAATCAATTTTTTTATATAGCGCCAAATCACAACAAACAGTTGCCCCAAGGCGCTTTATATTGTAAGGCAAGGCCATACAATAATTATGTAAAACCCCAACGGTCAAAACGACCCCCTGTGAGCAAGCACTTGGCTACAGTGGGAAGGAAAAACTCCCTTTTTTTTTTTTTGAGCTTCATGGCAAAGGCTATGAATACTTACGTACATGCGATTTCTTCTGGGTTTTTTTTTTTTGGTTTGTTTATTATTATTATTATTATTATTATTGTTATTATTAATAATAATAATAATAATAATAATAAAGTTCAAAAATCTAAAAAAAACTTTTTCACATTGTTATTATGGGGTATTGTGTATAGAATTTGGAGGGGAAAAAATTAATTTCATTCATTTTGGAATAAGGCTGCAACATAAAAAAAAATGTGGAAAAAGTGAAGTGCTGTGAATATTTTCCAGAAGTACCATACAAAGCAAGAACATTTTACTCTCAGAGGGTGAGTTTGGTTGTGTCTCTAAGACAGTTGGTTTCAGCCACGTTTCACTGTGTGTAAATCATTAGAACCCTGTTTCACCTGAGAAAAATATCTTTAAAATGTGTTTTTAAAAAAGAGCTTGGCAGGTGTTCACTCCACATACTTGATGACGAATTGAAATGAAGGGTGTGGCTCAAATGAAAACTTCTCCATATACAAGTAATATAACTGAAGAAGAACAAATAATGAAAATCATTTGTAAAACTGCAATCAGGTCACTTCTTCACAGCACTGTACACAACTCCATCCTAGCCACCTGCGCTATCTGTGAAAGGATTTAAATAGATTGTCTTTTTAGTGGAAGAAAACAATGCTTTTTTGTACTGAGATAGGTAGCCAGTGCTAAAGTTAATTATTGTTCTGTAAAAGACATCTTTCAAAACCCCTGATTCTGTCATAGTCAACCAACAACCACTAATTAGCCTGATTGCTAGTCGTTAGCTATTCCATGCTCGTGTGTCTTTCATTTTTAGACAATCATGATTTTCTTTTCCTCTTTTTTTTTTTTTTTTTTTTTTTGTTGTTTTTTGTGTTGTGGTTATTTGCTGTTGTTTGTTGACAATTGTATTTATTTCTTGGCAAACTGTAGTTTGTTTACTGAATAGCACTGCTCTTAGCCCACGCAAAGGGGAGATTCCTCACCGAGCCTATCCCAGATTTCATTGGGGTTTATAGATTATGTTTGAGTGCCGGATAGTATTAAACATACACTTCACTCGTTTTTCTTCTGATGAAGCCGATTAATGAATAGATATGACTTAATTTTTGTTTTCTATGATGACTTAATAATTCAAGTGTAAAAAGTTAAAAATGTTATAAAGAAAGAAATCTTTAAAAAACGTCCAGGTAAGACGTCTTCATAAAAGCATGATTGGTCTGGTAAGAGATGTATCTGACATTTTCTACAGTTCTCTACAAGCTTGTGTGATGTTTGGTTCATGTTAATCCCTTGTGCCAAATTTTTGGTAAATAACAGTTCATTTATTCTCCCACTTTGAGGGGCCAGATTTTTTGTTTTGTTTTTGTTTTGTTTGTAATCAGATTTAAAGAGTAATCAGCAAGTTGAGGTACTTTGTTTTAATGCTTTCTACAATGTAACTGTTATGTATTTCAACTCAGTACTGTGGGAGGAACAAATAAGAAATAAAGGAATACAATGTTGATTGACATGCTGTTGTTCTCGCCTTCCTACTTTTTAATCTACTTCTAGGGCAACATGGTGGGTCAATGGTTCACACTCTTGCCTCACAGGAAGAAGGTCTGAGTTTCAATTCCACCTATGCCCAGTTCCTTTCTATGTGGAATTTGCATGTTCTCCCTGTGTATGTGTGGGTTTCATCGAGGCATGGCTTCCTCCCACTATCAAATGTATGCACATTGGGGTCTGCTCCTTTCTCTGCCCCAGACCAATGCAGCGTCTCAACATCTGGAGTTGGTTGCCGGACTCTGATTGCCCACTCGTGGAGGTAGTTTCCACAGAAGTAAAATATCAAGGTCAAATTTACCATAGGTGAATCACTGGGGTCCAAGTCATGTCTGCCTGTATGTTTGTTGGCTGATTCTTGCAAAGGTTTCCACCAAACTTCAGATATCAATGAAGGTTGACCCCAAAATTGCACTTTTGGAACTCATTTTAGCAAAGGTCAAAGTCAAGGAAATGGATTTTCTATTGACCGGTGATCAAGTTCACAATATTTTACAGATTTGTGTAAAAGTTTAGCAATATTTTTAGAATGTCAAAAAAAAATTGTAAAAGAGCATTAACCCTAACCATTAATAGCAGAAGAAGTGTTTTCATTGCAGTTTTTTTTTTTTTAAATAAGGCTTCTTTTTTCATTGTGCATTGGGGAATACTGTGACCACAGATGGTAGACATTTTATGTAAAGCTATTCTCTCAAATCTGTGAATGCACAGATGCAACCAAAAGGTATGGAAGTAATTAATTAAATGTAGTTTTAAGTCTAGGACAGAAGTCAGTGTCATTAGCTAAAAAGTCCAATCTGTTAAGTCTGTATTTTGTGACGCATATACAATACAAATTATATGCAGTTATACTGTCTCGTAGTTTGTTTTGAGTAAGTTGTATACTGTATTAGGGTTAAGAAAGAAAACCGCAGTATTTGAATTCACATGTCGAGGTCACAAACAGTCAAGTTAAAAGCAAAGTTTATTGTTAATTTGTACATTTTTGTTCCATACTTCTTTGGATTAGCTGTTTTTAGTAATTTCTCTGTTCTTGAAGAAGATAGAAGAATGTTAGAGTTCAATTAATACATTTTAAATTCAACTGGGAGTATTAAAAAAACTGACATTGATGCCAAACAGCTATCAATTTATCAAAAAAACAAACAAACAAAAAAGATACATTATCCTCCAATATGTGTTTTGGATAGTATTGCAAAGTCTGTTCTGTCAGGTAAAAATTAATAGTTTATTGTTTATCTGGGTTGTGCCACATTGTTTTGTATCTATTTGGAGACATGGTGTAACCAGAGACGACATTTCCACCACAGTATTTTTTTTCCTCAAACATTTTTGTTGAGTTGATTTAATTCTCTATAAACAATTACTCACAGTACTGATTTAACAATTACAATAAAAATAAACTAAAATATCTTCACAGAAAATAAATTGCTATAAACAAGGCGTACTATGAAGTTATCACAAGAAACTGCTATACTTATTTCCACACTTGAGCTGCTTTTGCCATCTCCAGTCCATATGCACTCTTTCTGGCTGGCCATCATTTTGGCCCAAACAGATATTTCGACTAAGACATGAGTCACAAAACCACCTGGCGCTTTCTTCTGGCGCTCCCATGGCATCCAAGAGAGAGGGAGAGCCTGAACTCTGCTCCTCTTTTCTGTCCGAGCTTTTGGCTCACATAGAAGAAGGAGCAAGAGAAAGAGTTGAGAGGGAAGGAGAGAAAAACCTGAATGTGGTTGTGGGAGCGGAGGCAGGAATGTGTCCTCTTTATTTGTGACTGTTTGTGGGGCATGATGGATGAGGTGGGTAAATGTGATGACCTGGCTCATCGCTCAAACGCTCAATAAGAGTCCCATCCCGCTACAGGCCTCCCCATCCAGCAACCCCCCCATCCCCCACCACCATGTCGCTGCTGCCAGCCAACGTGGGCGGACATTGTGGCTGAGAAGGTTGGAGGTTCGGCAGCTCCTTTGTCCGGCAAGCAGCTCAGAGGGAGATTGGAGAATCGGCCATGACAGTAAAGATGGCTGGCGCTGATGCTCCACATTTACAGTGCTTTTGGCACCCTAATGGATGGGGTGTTTTCTTAGAGCCTGTTGTGAGCCCTTGGGGCTCAGTGGGGTGCCCGGCTTTGATGAGGTCACAGGGGTGACAGCGTGTTGATGAGGTCAGCGTGGATTGTCCAGATTTGAAGTCAGCCATAGTTATGTCAGTAATGGCACGGTCCAGTGCCATAATGTAAGTGATAATGATCCTGAACGTGGAGTTTAACACCTGTATTATCTTGGACATATCAAATGCACTTTCACACAAATAGTGGTATACTCAACAAAAATATAAAAGCAATGCTTTCGTTTTTGCTCCCATTTGTCATGAGTGAAAGGGTTTAAAGGTTCTGGGTACACAATTGGCTTATTTCCCTCAACTTTTGTTCATAAATATGTTAAAATCCATGAGAGAGAACTCCACCTCTACCAAAATAATCCACCGATCTAGTCGGTGTGTCATACCAACATACAGATTAAACCATGATTAATGCACAGATGGGCTTTGGACTGATCCAAAAATGGAGGAAAATATATTTAAAATAATGCACAAAAGTTAGTACATATCCCATGTATTCATCGGCCTAAAGGCTGAGTTAGTGTCACCATAAACAATATGACAGATTTTCCTGATGATGGCAATTGGTGATGGAAATATCTCAACCTTGCCAGTTGTAAAACATGACATCAACTAAATGTCCCAAATCATAAAGGTAACCATTCACAAAATTTTTCTCATTTTAATTTCCTGCACTTTCAGTTAAATTCATTATAGAAACTTTGCATAAATTGTTTCCACCCTTGAAAAATGTCAGCAACTTATTATATAAACACTACCCAATCTAAAACCTGTGGATCCCCACGGACAACGCGATAGTACTTTTTTTATTATTGTTATTTGAACCCGAATGTGCATTTCTGAATGCTAAATACAAAAATCCCATTGTGCACGCATGGGGAAGTTTATGAGTGAAGCACTGCTCAGCACCGCAAAGGTCGCTCTATGGTAGACAAAGGCACAAAACGGACATAGCCCAAAAAAATCTGCCCATAGGAGAAAAAGCCACAAACCAGACAACATTGTCATAAAAAGCCATTAAAAGCCACAAACCAATGGTAGACAAAGCCACAAACCGCAAATGCCACAAAAAATAAAAAAATAAAAATCTGCCCATGGTAGATGAAGCAGCCACAACCAGACAACATTGTTGTAAAAAGCCACAAACGGATGATAGGTTCTGCAACAATTATTCAATTTTAAATTATATAGTGAAGAGCTTCACTCATTAATGTCAGCAGCATCAAACATATCATGTGTGAAATTCCAAGTGTTCCAATACTTTTGGAGGGCACTGTATCCTAACCTTATGATGAGTGCAAAATGAGTGTATTATTACTTTTTTGTTTAAGAATGTTTAATTTTTACTGTTGCTGCACTTTGTGTGAAATCATAGTCATATCATGTATCATACTGACATGACAATATTGAGATGTGATAATTCGGCCATATTGTACAGCCCAACCGTCAACTAGCTGAAAAGTTTGAATATTAATTTCCATCTACATTAAAAAAAATGCTTAAAGTGGCAGGGGGTTAACAGGGCTATAATTAGAGGGGTCTTGGAGGTTGAGCCCCCCAGAAGCTGAAAGGTTTTAGTCATGATCCACCAAAACATTTACTTAAAAAAAAAAAGTCTGTAGGACCTAAATGACATGGTGAGATGCTGAAGAGCTTCGCTCGTCATGCACGCGACATATACATATTAGGAATCAGTAAGTAATATCACGCTTAACTTTTCATATGACATCATAGGAAATGCATCATGAGAATACTTTCCATGGATGCACATGGTTGGCAGTTGTGAGACAGGTTGGAAGTGATGTTGGAGGTGACTTATGGAAGTAAAATGAACATTCAGTTCGCAGGCAGCATAGTTGGGCTGGCTTGTTTTACGCCGGATGCCCTTCCTGACGCAACCCTCCTCATTTATCCAGGCTTGGGACCGGCACTCAGAATGTACTGGCTGCACACCCCATGTGGCTGAGTGGGTGAAGACGACGACGAAGAAGAGGAGAAAAACGTTGCCACGAACAGCGGGAGAAGAAGAAAACTAGAAGGGTGGAAATGAGAGTGGGGACTTTGAATGTTGGTAGTATGACTGGTAAAGGGAGAGAGCTGGCTGATATGATGGAGAGGAGAAAGGTAGACATATTGTGTGTGCAAGAGACCAAGTGGAAGGGAAGTAAGAGCAGGAGCATCGGCGGTGGGTACAAGTTGTTGTACCATGGTGAGGACAGAAAGAGAAATGGTGTTGGGGTCATTTTAAAGGAAGAGTATGTTAAAAGTGTGTTGGAGGTTAAGCGAGTGTCTGACAGGGTGATGAGTGTGAAGTTGGAAATTGAAGGGGTGATGATGAATATCATCAGTGCATATGCCCCACAGGTAGGTTGTGAGATGAAGGAGAAGATTTCTGGAGTGTGTTAGATGAGGTGGTGGAGAGTGTGCCCAAGCATGAAAGAGTGGTGATAGGAGCAGACTTCAATGGGCATGTTGGTGAAGGGAACAGAGGTGATGAGGAAGTAATGGGTAGATATGGTTTCAAGGATAGGAATGGGGAAGGACAGATGGTAGCTGATTTTGCAAAAAGGATGGAAATGGCTGTGGTGAATACCTACTTTAAGAAAAGGGAGGAGCACAGGGTAACATATAAAAGTGGAAGAAGGTGCACACAGGTGGACTACATTCTTTATAGGAGATGCAAGCTAAAAGAAATCACAGACTGTAAGGTGGTAGCAGGAGAGAGTGTCACTAGACAGCATAGGATGGTTGTTTGTAGGATGACTTTAGAGGTAAAGAAGAAGAAGAGAGTGAGAGCTCAACAAAGGATCAGATGGTGGAAGCTGAAGGAGGAAGACTGGTGTGTGAAATTTAGCGAGCAGGTAAGAGAAGCACTAGTTGGAGGGGAAGCAATTTTGGACAATTGGAAGAGTACTGTAGATGTGGTGAGGGAGACAGCTAGGGCAGTACTGGGTATGACATCTGGACAGTGGAAGGAACACAAGGAGACTTGGTGGTGGAATGAAGAGGTCCAGGAAAGCATAAGGAGAAAGAGGTTGGCGAAAAAGTTTTGGGATAGTCGGAGAGATGAAGAAAGTAGACAGGAGTACAAGGAGATGCGGCGTAAGGCGAGAAGTGGCAAAAGCAAAGGAAAAGGCATATTGCGAGCTGTACAAGAAGTTGAATAGTAAGGAAGGAGAAAAGGACTTGTACCGATTGGCCAGACAAAGGGCCAGAGCTGGAAAGGATGTGCAGCAGGTTAGGGTGATAAAAGATGCACATGGTAATGTGCTGACAAGTGAAGAGTGTGTGCTGAGAAGGTGGAGGGAATATTTCGAAGAGTTGATGAATAAAGAAAATGAGCGAGAGAAAAGGCTGGATGATGTGGTGAGAGTAAATCAGGAAGTAAAAGAGATTAGCAAGGAAGAAGTGAGGGCTGCTATGAAGAGGGTGAAGAGTGGAAAGGCAGTTGGTCCAGATGACATTCCATTGGAGGCATGGAAATGTCTAGGAGAGATGGCAGTAGAGTTTCTAACCAGATTGTTTAATAAAATCTTAGAAAGTGAGAGGATGCCTGAGGAGTGGAGACGAAGTTTGCTGGTTCCTATTTTCAAGAACAAGGGTGATGTGCAGAGCTGCAGTAACTACAGAGGCATAAAGCTGATCAGCCACAGCATGAAGTTATGGGAAAGAGTAGTAGAAGCTAGGCTTAGAAAACAGGTGAAGATCTGTGAGCAGCAATATGGTTTCATGCCGAGAAAGAGCACTACAGATGCAATGTTTGCTCTGAGAATACTGTTGGAAAAGTACAGAGAAGGACAGAAAGAGTTACATTGTGTGTTTGTGGACTTAGAAAAAGCTTATGATAGGGTGCCAAGAGAAGAGTTGTGGCATTGTATGAGGAAGTCTGGAGTGGCAGAGAAGTATGTAAGGATAGTGCAGGACATGTACAAGAATAGTGTGACAGCGGTGAGATGCGCAGTCGGAATGACAGACTCATTCAAGGTGGAGGTGGGATTACACCAAGGATCAGCTCTGAGTCCTTTCTTGTTTGCAGTGGTGATGGACAGGTTGACAGATGAGATCAGACAGGAGTCCCCATGGACTATGATGTTTGCAGATGACATTGTGATCTGTAGTGAGAGTAGAGAGCAAGTTGAGTCTAGTCTGGAGAAGTGGAGATATGCTTTGGAGAGAAGGGGAATGAAAATCAGTAGAAGCAAGACTGAGTACATGTGTGTGAATGAGAGGGAGCCCAGTGGAATAGTGCAGTTACAAGGAGTAGAAGTGGTGAAAGTAGATGAGTTTAAATATTTGGGGTCAACTGTTCAAGGTAATGGAGAGTGTGGTAGAGAGGTGAAGAAGAGAGTGCAGGCAGGGTGGAGTGGATGGAGAAAGGTGGCAGGAGTGATTTGTGACCGAAGAATATCAGCAAGAGTGAAGGGGAAAGTTTACAAAACAGTAGTGAGACCAGCTATGTTGTATGGTTTAGAGACAGTGGCAGTAACAAAAAGACAGTAGGCAGAGCTGGAGGTGGCAGAGCTGAAGATGTTGAGATTCTCTTTGGGAGTGACAAGAATGGACAAGATTAGGAATGAACATATCAGAGGAACAGCTCAGGTGGGACGGTTTGGAGACAAAGTCAGAGAGGCAAGATTGAGATGGTTTGGACATGTGCAGAGGAGGGACCCAGGGTATATAGGGAGAAGGATGCTGAGGATGGAGCCACCAGGCAGGAGGAGAAGAGGGAGACCAAAGAGGAGGTTCATGGATGTGCTGAGAGAGGACATGCAGGTAGTTGGTGTGACAGAGGAAAATACAGAGGACAGGGTGAGATGGAAACGATTGATCTGCTGTGGCGACCCCTAACGGGAACAGCCGAAAGACAAAGAAGAAGAAGTTCGCAGGCAGCAGCTCTGGTGGACATTCCTGCAGGCAGCATACCTTTTGCACACCCCCCATAACATGGTACCTGTGGCATTATGTTGTTTGAAAAAAACGTGCACATTTTACAGTTGACTTTTATTATGACCTGTCCAAGGCACATGTGTGCATTAATCATGTTTAATCAGCATCAGTACATGACACCAGGCAAGTGGATGGACACTGGTGGTCAAAAATTGTTTTTTTCTTTTCTTTTTCTTGCATTTACTTTGAGAACTGGTTTAGGGTTATTTTGGGGTGTTGAATCTGAATCTGAGCACAGATTTCCTCTATCACATCACATTTTTCTGCAATGTGCATGTTCCGTATTGATGGATTACACAAACGTTGCTCATTCACTCACGGGTTTGACGCCACTAATCGTGCACAAATGCAGCTTCAAAAGCATAGTTTTTAAACCAGGTTTGTAAAATGTGAACAAGAAGCGTAATATCATAAATTGCACCAAAGAGATGTGCGAGACTGCAGCTTTTGTGTTAATGCTTGATATGACAAACAGGTTTTTATATCTCCAAAACGTGATGTGATTGGCAAAAACTAACATCAGATTTCGATTCAGCACCCCCAAATTACTCAAAATCTGTTGAAAACTCCATGCAAGAAAAATCATGTTGACCAGTGTTATCTTGCTCATTAACATGTATTTATACAAATGTGTGAAAAAAAATAGAGAGAAATGCTGCCTTCACGTGCTGATGGGCAAAAACTCTCATACCTGTCATTCCAGCATAATTACTGTCACCTGCAGTTGCATGGTGGTAGATGATAACATGAGGTATGGCCGTTTGTCAGTGTTAAAGATGCGACGGACTTAAGCCATTTTGAAGTCTCCCTGCCCTCTGGAATTCACTGACATGCCCACTCCTAGCATCAACTCATTGTGCTGTGCATTTTTTCATCACAAATCAAACTCTATAATGTACAGAATTTACATTCAGTTTGGTTATTTGGTTCATTGGTTGGGCTTTTGTTCTTACTCCTTGGCCCCATCAAGGTTTGTTTATTTATTTGCATGTAATGAAAACAGCCCAGTGTCATTTGGAAGCAGGGGGAGGTGGACACAAAACAAAAACAAGAAATCAAACCCACCCCAATTACATCTGAGGCATAAATTGGCAGCAAGTTATTGTCCGTGTCCCTCAGTGGCCATGCCCCCTCCACACACACACACAAACACATACACAAGTAAAGCCACTGCATTTTAAATTGGCCATGTAATTACATTGCCAACATAAAGAAATTGCCCGTTGAAAGAAATCCAGAATATTGGGAATAGAGCACAGTGTGTGTAATGCCATTGTGTGTGGGCAGTGATGTCGTGCCAGTTTGGCATCGTAACGTTTTACTGTTGTGTGTGTGTGTGTGTGTGTGCTGGTTTGGTCAGCACTGATTAGCACATGCCGGTGTCACCATGCATCTCACAGTTAATCAACACACTGGGATGAGTTACTGGCATCATTAACCCACAGCTTCTTATGAGGAGTTCAGTGTGTGAACTGAAATGTGTCTGACGCGCCCTGGGCGTCTGTGCGTTGCACAGTGTGCACTGGTGAGTTTCTGTTGAGAGTTTGAGCTGTACGCGCTGCATGTGAATGGACAGTCAGAGGTCCTGGAGGCTGGTAGCCACTCAGCTAATGGGTCATCTGGCACCGACTCAGAATCCACCAGGCCTCCTGTTCATCCTACTTTCTCCCTACTCACCTTTCCCCCCTCCCTTCCTTTCCTGTGCCACCTTTGCCAACAAAACAACCATCCCCGTGCACCATGTTACTGCCCCGCTCACCTCACAGTAACATACATCACCCCCCAGAGAGCGAGGCCACCACAGCTGGCAGCTCTCACGCTGATTGACTTGGCACCCGTACTGACTCAAACGCCAGGGGAAACATTTTTTTTTCAGAGGGAGGCATGGGTGGGTGTGTGAGGCCAACCTCCAAGAAGCAATGGAGGCGGGTTGGAATATGTTTGTTTTTTTTTACCAGTTGGCACATGTAACAAATGTGGTTGGCTACAGGTTCTTGTTGTTATTAATGGAACCAAATGAGCAGGATGGATCAGACACATGGTTTTAATATTATGAGTGGAATCAGGACAGGTGTTGAAATAATCTTACACTTTGTGGCAGAAAGGACCTCATCGAGCCATCAACTCCTTAAACTGCACCAAATCAGGAGCATCAGCATCACATTGGTGACATATGTCGAAGTGGGTGAGCCGGAGCTGTTATTTCAAGTGAACTCATCCCACTTGAATGATCATTAACAGGCACTTCACTTCACTGTGCACCCACTCCATGCTCATTTTCCACATTGAGCGCCATCCAGTGGTAAAAATATTAATATGCACTTCTATAGTCAGGAGATCAGATGAACTTTGTTGATCATCCCACAGAAGAAATTTCAATATCAGGAGTCAAAATACAAATAACATGCAAATTACAAGAATAGAGAAGATGTGTACATTACATGCACTTATTGGACAGGATGTTTGCACAGATATGAAAACATTTGGTAGAATACACTATGTACAGTATGCAACATATATACATACATGAATGTATATTAAGTGAGACAACAATACAGTATAAGGATTTTGTGATCTAAATATTTAGTGAATAGTTTTACACTTTATACATATTTTTCAATAATGTTGTAATTTGTAATACAATTTGTATTTGCTGAATCAGCTGTTAGATCAGCCATCTTATAGTTAGTCCAGACAGACATTAATCCAGGCAGAAGTTGTTTTGTTAGCAACAGGTCAGTCTGGAACTTCTGTTATTGTATATATATTTACAAATTTTAAACCAGTGTCAGTAGTTATGAGGGCAACTGAGAAGTTTTGAGCCTGACCCAGAAAACGTAGGGTGTTTTTTTTTTATTTTTTCCATTCTGAGGAACCAACATTTCTCAGCATTGCACCCAGTAAGTCAAAATGTCACACATTCTCCAGAAATGTTGGTTTCTTAGAATGCAAAAGATGAAGAACCACACCCTACTTTTTCTGAGTCAGGCTCAAAACCTCTGAAACACCCCTTGTAGCACTGTTAAGGGCCCTGTCACACTGAGCATGAATGAGCAAAAAAATCCCAAATCTGAGATGCAGTTGGGAGGTACAAATACTCGGCCAGCCGTGTATGAATGCAAATACTCAAAATGTGGGCCAAAGCCACCTCGACTGATTTGCGCAGTCGGAGTGCAGCAGTTCTCTCTCTGTCTCTCTCACATGGCAGTTGATCAAGCGGTACTCAATGTGGACACTGGTTGGTGCGCCAACGTCCTGCCTTTCAATACTATCCACTGACCAGAGTCTACTCCCAGGCAAGTGGTTCCCGCCTCATCCATGTTGTATTGGGGGCATCCGGCTCGCTTCTGTGTTGCGTTCGGACCCCACTCGGGACATTGTGTGGGCACTCAGGTGCATTGGTTAGCCATTGTGGTATGTCGGCCGATTCCATTCAGACATTTTGAATGCTGAGACTGCAGTCAGACTGCACTTCAACCGCCGTTTGAACTTTCCCCACCTCGAATGTACCTCGACAGTGATGTACATGTCCACTACATTCGAGCTGGCCACGCGACTGTGCCCGACTGTGTGGCATGCACTCAAGATTGCTGTACAAGGATTTCAAATGCAGCTTGAATTTGCCCAATTGTAGTTCAAATGTCCATTCTGGGCTCATTCGAGCTCTAGTGTGATGCGGGTATAACTCCTGTCTGCTTAAATTCCTCAGCTACACCACAATGGCAGCAACTTAGTTCCATTTTTGGTCAATGGAGCAACCCTTTTTTTAACAGTCGCTGTTTGAAACCTCCCTATTAACAAAATTCTTGAGCCGCCCCCCCATTTAATATATATGTAAAACATCAGCTTGACAATACATTTTAAAACAGAGTTCATACTCAGACCGGTCATAGACTCCACACTATGCACAAAGGAATCTAAGCTGGTTGTGACATGGTTATGCTGCTACATGGGAGTTCACTTTGGAGGACAAAGTCTGGCCTTTTTTCATGTATTTTTCTTGTATACAGTGATGGATTAAATAAATAAGGTGAGTTGTCCACATATTTAATCTATCACTCATCAGTTTGGCAATAGAATATCAATTTATCTTAAGCTCGGAGTGGTTGTAAATGCCGCACTATACAAAAAAGGGTTTATGCTGGTTTAAGAGCAGAGTTACAGTGTGGTTATGGTGTCAGTATGTAGTGTACACAAGAGCTCATTTCAGAGCTGTATTACTTGTACTTCGAGTATACTCCCCTTTGTGCATACCCCAGGGCCAACAAAATGTCCTAGGGACCTACACCTTCCATAGGTCTAACTTCACAGAAAAAATGGCATAGTTGCAAAACTGAGAGAGGAGATAATGAACAAGACAAAAGTGGTTGCACATCTGCATCCACATGCACACAAAAAGTTTAATAGAGAAATACTTTCCACTTTAATAGAACTGCAAAAACACATTACTCAGCTGAGTTTTTGCTTCTTGCATTTTGTTGTTTGTTTGGCCTCAGGCTCACACTCTATCGAAGAGATCTAAACTGAGGATGCCTTCTTTTCACCGCTCAGCCTCCAGAGTGTGAGAGACTTCCTTGATATGGATCTTCTGCAATCTTGACGTTTATGTTTCCAGGCAGCAACCAAACAAATGGGCCAGTACGTGTTGAAATTATTCCCTTTTTGTCTTTTATCTGAGCCAACAAGCCTTCCCAACTGGAGTTCAAATCTGGCTGGCCTTTAAGGAGCTCCGGTTCAATGCAGAGGGCCAGAAATTATCGCCTGGACGTGCAGCTATGCCTTTTTTTTTTTTTTTTTTTGCCAAAAGTGGCGTATGCTTAATTGCAGCAAAAAAGTACCCATGATGCGATCTCAACTTTTACGGGCTATTTCTTCGCCAGTTTCCGGCACTCTTCTCTCACCATCACCTCTGAGAGGCAAGGCTGAGCACATCAACACAAGACCATTTCTTTCCTCATAAAACCTTGTTGCACAAAGCCCATCTTTGTTCACTACCTTGTAATTTGCTGTATTTTTCAGAGCTTTAAGACAAATAAGGTAACAAAATTTTAACTAAATCATCTCACTCTCCAGAGAGGATCCTCACACAAAGACGACCTTTGTTAAACTGCAGAACATCTTGAAGGTGTTATTTAATTAAAGTCTGGGCATGAGGACGTTTAGAGAGAAAGGTTGTTGTGAACCAAAGGTATTCTGATGGATCAGAATATATTTTTGTGGATGACAGCACCCTCTTTCATGATGATTTGAGGAGTTTTTAAATCTTCTGTAATCAAATGTGAAAGCTGCTGCAGTGATCAAATCTCATAGGTCCATTTCCACCTCAGGAACCTGTGGGCATTTTAGCAGGACCGACACCTTTACTCATGTCTCCACTGCACAGACCACCCCTGAAAGGTACATTTTTTTGTGTGCTGGGGTCATTTTCAGGGGAGAGATAAGTCCCTGCTCCGGTGTAGGTCAGTCCTGAAAAACCACTGAGCAGGTATCCATCTTGGTTGGTCCTTAACTCGGGGGAGAAGATTACAACAACATTGAGCAAGACTAGAAGAACAGAAACAGAATGACAGTAGAAGAGACAGATGGTGTGATGAGGAAACTGAGGCACTGCCTTTCTTCCTGAGTTCCAGTGAGAATTTGAGTCCTCAAACAGGAATGAGAAGTGACCAAAACTGTATGACCTTGATGAGTCTTCACCATAATGGAGACAAAATGAAGTCCAATTACAGGTCCATTCACGGAACTGGACACTATGGTACAGGATTTGGGCCTGGGCGTTAGACTAATCTGCCGTTGTTCCCAAAAAATATAATCTTTGGAACGGTAGTGTTCATCCTCACACTGCAATTAGTTATACGAGCTTCGCACCCAAACATCCCATCCCAAAAAAGTGCACAGTTCTTTCCTAATATACTGGACTACAAAGTATGCTCACTTCAAATTTTAAAAAGTTATAAAAAGTTCCTGTAATCCTGCAGATTTCGCCACCATGCTCTTAGCCTCATTCTCAGTGCACAAAGCACCAATCAACTGATGCACAGATGCCAAACTGCAGCTATTCATGTGGCTGGTACCCCAATATATATCCAGGTCCATCTGAGTGCATAGATGGTTACTTTTAAGAGGCTGTGATAGATTGGTTATATGCCTGGGTGGTTGCCATCCAGAATCCAGTGCAGTTCAGTGGTGTGGTGGATGTGGCAACATGCAACAACAGCACATGCTCTCAAGACTTTACTTGACTTGTACTCCAGTATTTGAAGAAGACACTGTATGCTTTTCATTCATGTGGACTTGCCACAGGCGCTCTCCTTCAGAGCTACTTCTTAATTCCATTATCGTTATGGCAGCTTCTCATTTGTAGAACTGCTCTCTGCTGTGGCACCCTGCATTCTTTGTGGAGGGAGGGAACCGCTGTGCCTCGGCCACCCAGAGCTCTGTGGATGAATGGCTTCTCTGGGCCTGTTTGACTGGAAACAGGTGTGTGTCATCTGAAGATGGAGGCTTGTCCGATAAACATTATTGGAGAACATCTGCTGCTTGTCACAACACAGCGCAGGCTGGACCAACCCCTCCATCCATCAGCCACACCAGGGTAGTTGCTGTAGGGAGGGGCACTGTCCTCCGTTGATGGGCTCGTTCACCCATCACTCACCCCCAAGGATGCTGGGTACAGGGTGCGTGTTTGGTCCAAGCACCTGCCTGACCACAGCCGTCTTTGGCCAATAGCGGAGAAAATGCTCCAGTGCACTTGACAAATGGTTCAGCAATACCCCCCCCCCCCCCCCCCCAACACACACACACACACACACACACACACACACACACACACACACACATTTCTCCACTGCTCCAGTGTCTCTGCACACCCTCATGCACTTTAGATGACTGTTAGGGAAAAACAGTTAAAAATAGGTACACATGTATAGGTTGAAATTTATGTCACTTTGTTGTTTTTGTCAACACAGGCAGAAAATACAAAGACAACAGGAACATAAAATAAAAAATATCCAGCACATACAAATCAAACATATCGATGTAGCACCACTGACAGCCACTGGGCTGACCTGAGATGAAATAGAAACAGATTTACAAAACAATACAAATGTCGAGAAGGTACTGCAGAAAATAAAACTTCATCCTTTACAGTTCAAAACACCATTCTTCTCCTTCAGTGGTTTACATGTTTTTTGTTAAAGCTATGGTGTGTAGGATTTACGAGGTCTCTTAGATAATAAACCGACCCTTTTTTTTTTTTTAACTATATGGATTTGAATGACATGCGATTACACCAATCATGCTTGAACCCTCGTGCACATGCGTGAGTTTTTTCACGCGTGTCGGTGACGTCATTTCCCTGTGGGCAGGCCTTGAGTGAGATGTGGTCCCGCCCTCTCGACTGAATTCCTTTGTTTCACACGCTGCTCGAGACGGCGCGCGTTGCTTTATCAAAATTTTTTCTGGACCTGTGAGGAATATCCGAGTGGACACTATTCGAGAAATTAAGCTGGTTTTCTGTGAAAAGTTTAACGGCTGATGAGAGATTATGGGGTGTTTCTGTCGGTGTAAGGACTTCCCACGGAGCGGGACGTCCTGCAGCGCTTCCAGGCGCTGTCGTTGGCCTGTTTCGAGCTGAAAACATCCTAATTTAAGGCTTAATTCACCCAGGACATCGTGAGAGAACAGAGAAGATTCAGAAGAGGCCGGCATGAGGAATTTATGCGGACATTCCACTGTTTAAGGACATTTTTTTAATGAAAGACGTACGCTCAAATTCGCCGAGTCATTTCCGTGACGACTCGGCAAATCTGTGTGCGCCGCGACAGGAAAAACACCTCCATTTGTAGAATTCAGGCGGCTTTTAATGGCTTTCAACAAGTGAGTAACTGAGAAATTGTTTAACAGCTTGGGCATGTTCCAACTTGCCCGTTAAGATTTCCAACGGAGGTGTTTTTCCTGCCGCGACCCCCCGCGGTCGGGTCCAGCCCGACATGCGACTCTGCCCGCACGTTCTTTCATTACAAAATGACCGTTAACAATGGAATGTCCGAATAAACTCCTCATGCCGACTTCTTCTGAAAGTTCTCTGTTCTCTGACGACTTACTGCGTCAACAGAGCCTGAAATGTGGAAGTTTTCAACTTGAAACGGCGAGACGCTGCCGCCTCGAAGCGCAGATCGCCGTCAGGCGCCGTGGACCGTCCTTAAAGCGACACTACCAGACCAAAATCTCTCATCAGCCGTTAAAATTTTTACCGAAAACCAGCTGAATTTATTGAATGGTGTCCACTCAGTTGTGCCTTACAGTTTTGAAAAAATTTTTATCAAACAAAGCAACAGTCTCTGAGCCATTCCTAAACAATGAAAAAAATCGACGAGCGGGTGGACGACTCCTCACTCAAAGACTGCCCACAGGCGAATGACGTAACCGACAGGCGTGAAAAAACTCTCGCATGCCCACGAGGGTTCAAGCATGTCTGATGTAATCACACGTGATTCAAATCCATATGGTTTTTGAAAAAAATAATAAGGTCGGATACTTTTCTAATAGACCTCGTAGTGTCCTCTAGTGCTGAGGTTGCAGGCTGCTTTATGGTGCTGCCATTCACAATTTTGTTTCCCTTCAAGTTTTTGCTTCTTTGGCGACAGAAGTTCATGCTCCCTTGTTTTCCATTGTGATAAGCAATAAAAATGATTCTCTATTTTAAAAAAAAATGAGGGTTCTCAAACTTGTTAGCCTGCGCTAGCAACCACCAGACATTGTATAAGGGAGCAACATCTGACACCTCTTCTTTTTTCATTAGCCATTGAAAAATGCAAAAGACACAGTAAAGGCACCTTGACAATGCACAAATTTCTTCCCCGAACTGTGGCGCAATTTGTTGTGCCAATGTGTCCCACTTTGTCCCACTTGATGCCATGTTATATAAATAATCATTTCATAGCCAATGATGCATTTGCTTTCAGAACTTAGCTGATGAAACCATTCTTTCATCACTCCCAGAATCACAGAGAAATTATCTACAGCTAGAGGTTGTCTCGTGCTCATCGTGCAGTGGAGAACGCATTTGGAATCTCGTCTCCAAGGTAATTATTTATAATATATATATTGTAATGTGTTGGTAAAACAGTTGCATTTTCATTCGTTATTATGAGTTAGATAATGTATATGTAAAGTTACGTTTCTTATACATATAACATCTCTTCATAGTCTAACTTCAGGTTCAGATGCGCTGTGCACAATGACTCAATGACCTGCAGTGATGTGTTTTTGAATAGGTTGCAGAATGTTCATGACTAGTGCACGCATGAAATGAATGCGTGCCAGAAATTTTGAACATTTCAAAGTTTTCTTTGCACACATATTGCGTGCCGATTAGAGTAAGAAAATTAAGGCAATTTTTAATTCGGTGGCAGCCTTCTTGAATTTTCGAGAATTTAGGGTACTAGCACCTCACAGATCTTGGTAGATTTTTTTTATCGTGGCTAGTGGAGCTGATTTCCTACCCACAAAAAGTTGAAAAAGCTTCTTTTTTTTTTAAATTTTGTCCAATCTGGGTTAATTTTGTTTTGCTTTATTTACTGAGCTAAATAACTTTGAGGTACAATGTAATTAAATGCAGGGGTGGTGGCCAAGTGGTTAATGCACTTGGATTCAGTGCAGAAGGTTCTGGGTTCAAATCCCACATTTCTCCATGTAATGTGGAGTTGCGTCAGGAAGGGCATTCGGCGTAAAACCTGTGCCAATTCAACATGCAGATCCACTTGGATTTGCTGTGGCGACACCGAATGTAAACAAGGGAGCAGCCGAAGGGACTTACTCACAACGTATATTCCAATTAACTATTGTTTTACTAATGAGGTGTGACTTATCCTGTGTCCCCACAAAGAGGACATTTCAATATTAAAGATTAATAACTCTTAATATTCAAATTTATTCCATCTTTGGTCCACCCATTTTATCCAAATAATTATTAAATCTTAATACTGTTAATTATTTTGGTGACCCACTGGTGAGGTCCAATCCAATTTAATCCAGTTTTGATCTTAATAATTATTCAATATTTAAATTTGCTACATCTTATGTTGCCGCTCTGTGTGACCAAAATTTAAAGTTCAACAACTGCAAATTATTATTTTTATTTACGCTACACATTTTTCTGAAGTGTAGGATACACCAGCTTACAAGTTGTACCTGTCAAAAGATGCCTCTTCAAGAGGAAAAAACAAGAGTAAGTCACACCAGAGTTTTAGCTGCACCTTTTCTCTTGTATGTAAGTCACTTTTTAACACCACGGGAATGAGTTTAACAATGGAGAGCTCAGTGTAGCATGTGTACACCACAGCATGTGCTGTTACCATAAGATTTTAAAAATATGCCATCATATAGATTTTGAGCAACACAGTACTGCTCCTGGATGTTATTTTCGATGTTCACTTTAAGTTGTAGACCAGGGGTTTTCAATGTGTGGGAGAGTGAGCCCTCCCTCGGAGAACAAATGAATAGCTGCGCTTAAACCCCCTCCAACCAACACACATACACACAATTTCAGTATTTTTGTGTGTTTCTTTTTATTCTTTTACACATCTTAAACACATTTAAAAGTATTTGTGTTTTTAAGTAACTGTCTATGCATTTACACATTTTACAGCCTTTGCAAATATTTTAAACATGTTTTTAAGAACTTTCTATTCTTCTATTTTTTTTATCTTTTTTCATATTTTAAACATCAGGTTTTTTTAAGATTTAAACATCTCTGTTTTTAAACATTTTTAGCATAACACATTTTAACATAAATAATAAAGGGATGGGAATTGATGGTGAATTGGGTGGTTGCAAAGATTTTATCGATATTGATGCCAATATCGATTCCACTTATCGATACAATTCCTTATCGATTCCCTTATCAATACCTCCTGTGAATTTTCTGTGTACTAAAAGTAGGCTTCACAGGTTTTCTATGTCAATAACATTTTATTGAGTCTTACAGTAAATTAATATGAAATTGGTCACTGGAACCTTGAGCTCTGGAGATAAATAAAAATAAACAAAATCTGTAGTTTTTCTCAAAAGCATTTCCTTTCAGAGATTAACGGCACAAATCTAACTCCATACCTTTAAGCTGAGCTCTTATACAGCCAGTTGCACTGCAAGTCAACATCAATGTAATTCATAAAGAACGCAGGATGTCTCATTTTGGGAGAAAAAAACCAATTTTTAGTCTGTTGTAGCTTGTTGTCTGTGTTACAATGCTTGGAAAGAGCTGTCATTTAAAACGGTGATTCGCTTTGAAGTTATTAATTCTGACCGGACTCTAACTTGATTCGACAGAGACTAGCGTAGTGTTTAGAGCTGTGCAAACGGAAAGGAGGGCGATACGCGTTTCTTTCCTACAACAAGACAAGAGTCCCAGTTAGTGACTTTAATCTGCACAAAAGTGACTCACAAAGGACATTTTTAAATGGCTTTGAGAGGGGCTGAGAAGCGGACTTGCCGCTTCTGAAAAGCACCGAAGCAATGAACTAATGCAGCAGTGGATCGGAGCACTGCTTCATTGGTTCAAGCTTCAAAGCTGAGCCATTACAGAAGCGGTTAGAAAGATCGATAGATAGAAATGATCATTTTCCTGATAAAACACCCTCTAAAACAATGGCTGCTCTGAAGGACCGATAAGGGACTCGTTATGCAAAAAAGGCTATTGATATCGATGGATCAAATCATTTCTTAATGATTCTCAAAAAGAACCCGTTCATGGTACCCATCCCTCGTGGTCCCCCTGAAGAACTTTGGTGCCCCCCAGGGGGGAGCACGCCTCACAGTTTGTAAACCTCTGTTGTAGACAGTTTTGTGTATTTAGAGTTTGTTTTTTTTTATTCTGTTGCTATGTGCAGTCCAATGCCTGATCAGTTTGAGTACCAGGCTCAGAGACAATGCCTAGTATGACAACAATACACAGAATTCCCTTCATGACCATCATGAGTGTAGCAGTTCTTTGAAGATCCAAGCCCTGTATTTGAATGTCCAGTCCTGTGTTTGCTCCTTTATTTGGGCTATGTGGTTCTACTGCCTGCTCGTCTTCTCTTTTGGGTCAGAGAGAAGCTCAGTGATCCTGGTATTTGGTATAGTACAGCTAACAAAGAACGAAAAAATCAATAAGAAGACATCAGCAGTATTTGAAAATCAAAAACAAATGTCCTGGGGTTTTTAGAGGAGAAGTAACTGTTACGTATTCTCCCGTGAGTTACGCTTTGAGGAGGTAAACTGAAGACAGCCTCAGCCATGCCACCATGCTGGGTGCAGATTAAAATAACTGTCAGGAGACAGGAGCTGCTATTGGGGACGACAGGTTGACACACAGAGTGATGGGGCTCAGCCTCTCACACACTATTTCACTAAAGCTGGTTCAGTTTTATGGCCCGCGACCTTGTATGACCGCTCCGCTTTCGCTCGACAGTCTCAGTCGTGCTTGGGTGTGCTTTGGGACTTTAGGATTACGTTCACTACAAGTGGGGCCCAACCAGGAGAGTGGGCACAGACACCGCCCGTTAAGCCCATCGCAGCGGGCCCCATGGGAACACTGGCACAGCAGGAAACAGTCTGGGCCAAAACGTTCTCCAGCACAGTCTGAGAGAGAGAGACAGAGAGAGAGAGAGAGAGATGTTTCATTTGCTATAGCTGTTGCAGATGTACTGTTAACAGAATGAGATACCTCTTTCACATCTCTGCCCTGTTCTTCCAGAGGGGCAGAGGCACCGTCCTGTGGATGCATCACACGGGGTCCCGCCATGGCACTCACATGTCTCTCCACAGCTCAGCCCAAATCTGCCCACTTCACACCCTGACAACCAAAAACCAAGGACACACACAGGTTGTGAAATGTGTATAAGATATTGTTGACACTGAGCATTTTCGGCTTGTAGCAAACATTTTAGGTACACTTCAGCATTGTCAAGAATGCTCATATAAGCACATTGAGAGAGGGAAAAACAGGTGAGGATGCATAAAGTATTAGCACAAAAAGTGGTGTAATAAACAGTGCACACATAACACGACTGAAGCCGACTAGTGCACAAAGGAAGAATTGCATGCCTTTTGTGAAAAATCGGAGCTGCCTCCAACGCCTCATACACCTGCTGCTACAATTATTCACGCACACCAGCAGCTGAAAGACAGAGAGTGTGCCCTGTGAGAACTCATTCGATCCCTCTCCTGGCAGGTGTCGGCAAAATTCCATGTGACATACACGAACATCCAACACCGCTCGCTTGAAAGTTAGAAAATGTGTGGCCATTCACACTGTGAGCTCGAAAATAGAGAGCAGACGATCACTTGTGCTGGATGTGAAATTTGTCCCCATGAGTGTGGTGTTGTAAAAAGCAACACACGTGGCGTGCATGTGTATTGCACGTGTGTCACGCCCATGATCATATGGGGGCCGGACAACCACGTCTGAGCACACATAGCTGGGCTGCAGCAGCCGCACACAGCGCACCTCAGTAGACTGCATGTGAAATGGACCGTCAGATCATGCAGCAGGTGATCTGAATGTCGTGCATGTTCGGGCAGAACATGCGTGACATTCAGTCACAGTGATTGTAACGCAGTGGTAAAGTTCTTGTTTGGTATTCTGAGCTTTTGTAAATTGCAGGTTTGAATCCCATGATTGGCATTCTTTTTTTTTTTATTTAACCAGGATTATTTAACCATAGGGTTCTGTTTTGCATCCCTTTTTATTCATTATTGATATCAACCCAGTGATTTTCACTAATTATACACCCAGTTTTTATTTTATCTTTCTCCACATCAATGACGCGATGTGGTGCAACACGGTCCAGCTTATTGCACTGTGTTCGTGTACGCACACGAGCGTGCACGACACATCAGCAACGGTTTTGTGCATGCTCGTGTGCGTACACGAACACAGTGCGATCATGCATCCCTCACAACAGCAGGTGGATGGTTTGTGGTTCCCCATTTCATATTTGGTTCATGGATTTTCTTCTGGTTTCTGTGTTTTTTGTGTTATGTGTGAAAGGGCCCTTATGTAGGATTGTACAAGCCCAAATTCATTCATAAGCATTCACAGAAATGGGAATTGGATGGCTTTACTATAGTGCTTTTTCATTTGATGCAGATGGTCAAAATGTTTTACAATGACGCCTTACATTCGCCAATTGACATGCAAACACACCTACTTCAGGGTGCTGGCATGTAAGGCTCTATTCTTTATCTAGGTCTGCTTTCATGAAGCCCAAAGGAGCACAGGGTGACATATAAGAGTGCAGGAAAGTGCACACAGGTGGACTACATTCTCTGTAGTGGATGCAATCTAAAAGACGTTCAAGACCGGATGGCAGGATAGAGCAGAGCTAGACAGCACTGGGTCGCGGTTTATGGAATGATGTTAGAGGTGAAGAAGAAGAGAGTGAGAGCTAAACCAAGGATCACATGGTAGAAGCTGAAGGAGAAGACCATTGTGTGAAATTCAGGGAGGAAGGCATGAGATGGAAGTGATTTTGGACAGCTGGACAACAGGTAGGAAGGTACTGGGTGTGACATCTGGACATAGGAAGGAAGACAAAGAGACTTGGTGGCGAATAAAACATGTAAAGTATAAGGAGGAGATGGACAAAAAATGGAATATTCAGAGAGATGATCAAAGTAGACAGGAGTACAAGAACATGCAGCGTAAAGTAAAAGAGAAGTAGCAAATGCTAAGGAAAGGGCCTACAGCGAACTGTATGTCTTCACACAGAAGCACTAAGGAAAGAGAAAAGGATATGCAGCAGGTTAGAGCGATAAAGGATGCAGATGGTAATGTGCTGACAAGTGATGAAAGTGTGTTGAGAAGGGGGAAGGAATATTTGAGGAGCTGATTAATGAAAGAAGACTGCATGATGTGGCGAGAGTAACTCAGAAAATCCAAGGGATTAGTAAGGATGAAGTGAGGACAGCTACGAAGAGGATGAAGAGTGGAAAGGCAGTTGGTCCAGATGATATTCCAGTGGAGGCATGGGAATATTTAGGAGAGATGACAGCGGAGTTTCAAACCAGATTGTATCATAAAATCTTGGAAAGTGCAACCATGTCTGAGGAGTGGAGGAGAAGTGCTGGTTCTGGTTTTTAAGAACTAAGGTGATGTGCAGAGCTGCACTAACTACAGCAGGGGCAGGCAGTTTGTTCCAGAAAGGGCCAAGAGGGTGCAGGTTTTCTTTGCAGCCACTGAATTCACCAGGTGATTTTACTGATTAACTGATTCCATCTGCTCAAAGTGATATTAATCAGTTGAGGAGCTCCAGCATTCCTCTGTGGAGAGAGGAGAACCTTCCAGAAGGACAAGAATCTCTGTAGCAATCCACCAAATAGGGCTGTATGGTAGAGTGGCCAGCACCAGACAGAAGCCACTCCTTAGTAAAAGGCACATGGCAACCTTCCTGGAATGGTAAATGGACTGCATTTATATAGCGCTTTTCCATCTGCATCAGACGCTCAAAGCACTTTACAAATAATGCCTCACATTCACCCCGATGTGAGGGTGCTGCCATATAAGGTACTCACTACACACCGGGAACAACTAGAGGATTAAGGAACTTGCCCAAGAGCCCTTAGTGATTTTCCGGTCAGGCTGGGATTTGAACCAAAGATCCTCTGGTCTCAAGCCCAACACTTACCAACTAGACCATCACTTCCTGGAGTTTGCCAAAAGGCAGCTGAAGGACTCTCAGACCATGAGAAATAAAATTCTCTGGTCTGATGAAACAAAGACTGAACTCTTTGGCGTGAATGCTAGGTATCATGCTTGGAGGAAACCAGGCAACATCCCTACATTGAAGCATGATGGTGGCAGCATCATGCTGTGGGTATGTTTTTCAGTGGCAGGAACTGGGAGACTAGTCAGGATTGAGGGAAAAATGAATGCAGCAATGTACAGAGACATCCTGGATGAAAACCTGCTACAGAGCGCTCTTGACCTCAGACTGGGAAGACAGTTCATCTTTCAGCAGGACAATGACCCTAAACACAGCCAAGATATCAAAGGAGTGGCTTCAGGATGACTCTGTGAATGTCCTTAAGTGGCCCAGCCAGAGTCCAGACCCGAATCTGATTGAACATCTTTGGAGAGATCTGAAAGTGGCTGTGCACCGATGCTCCCCATCCAACCTGATGGAGCTTGAGAGGTGCTGCAAAGAGGAATGGGCAAAATTGCCTGAAAGATAGGTGTGCTAAGCTTGTGGCATCATATTCAAGACTTGAGGCTGTAATTGCTGTCATTGGTCCATCAACAAAGTAGGGTGTGAATATTTATGCACACGTGATTTCTTTTTTTATTTTTTTTTTAGTAAATTTAGAAATGTAAAAAAAATAATAATAATTTACCCTATTTCGGAATAAGGTTGTAACACAACAAAATGTGGAAAGGAGTTTTTCCTCTGCATCACACTAGAGCACAAATGCACCCAAATGCCGTACGAATGAGAATTCAAATGGCAGTCATGCAAATTTGAGCTGCACTCGTACAGCATTTGTGTGGCACTTAAAATCTGTCTAGATTGCATGGCCAGCATGAATGTAGATAACATGCACACCACTGTTGTGCTGCATTCGAACTGGGGAGTATTCGAACGGCATTCAAAGGGCGGTTGTACCACATTTGTGCTGCGCAGGTGGACAAACACTTACCCATTTTTATACTTTTATTTATACGGGCTATTACCGGTAATAGTGGCTGTGGGTGTGCATGTCGGTGATCAGATGTCAGTAATAATCTGATCACACATGTATTCCAGTGATGCTATGGTCAGGGGACCCTGGTTTACATGTAATCGGTCCGTGGGCTGGATGTCATTCAACACCCAACAGTGTGACATGGCAGGTCTTCAACACAGCGGATCACAGCGCTCACCCAGCCACTCCCCCTGGTTTGCCTTCACCCAGACCTTGGGTGGCACGTATGGCATTGGAGGGGCATTCTGCCCGCATTGTGGGGTTTTGTGCTGTATTCTTCTTATTCTTTGTCTGTTTTATTTTATTCTGTTTTTATTTTTTTCGTGTTACATCATTCGACCTGCACTCTGGGTAGTTGACCTGGACTTGAGAGCTGCTGCTCTCCGCATGTGCACGAATCATTCAAGCTGGCTTCGTACCACATTCTGGGTATTCGAACGGCATCCATACACAGCTGTACAAATGTCCGTCTCATCCGAATGAAGCTTGAATTCTGTTTGTTTTTCCAATTTGTGTGATTCATATAGCATTCATGCTCTATAGTGTGATGGGTCCCTTACCACTGTCACCTGTGTGCTTGCTCAGGGGGGTTGGTAAGGTTAGACCTTACTCATGTGCAGAGCCTTGAGGCAGCTTTGTTGTGAAATGGTTCTATACAAAAAAATAAAGTGACCTGAATTGAAACTGAACTGGAAAAAGTGAAGTGCTGTGAATACTTTCGAGATGCACTGTATACAATTTTAAATACTTGTGGTCAACTTTCCAAAGTAATGAAGCATGTGGTAGAGAGGTGAAAAACAGAGTGTAGGCAGGGTGGAGTGGGTGGAGAAAGGGGGCAGGAGTGACTGATGAGAGAAGAATACCTGCAAGAGTGAAAGAGAAAGTTTACAAAACAGTAGTGAAACCAGCTGAAGGTGTTGGGATTTTCTTTGGGAGTGACGAGGATGAACAGAATTAGAAATGATTAGGAAGATGCAGAGGACAGAATGAGATGTACGTAAATGGTCGATCTGTTGTGGCTGAAATTTGAGGAAGAAACTCACTTGTTTGGCATTGTGGCCCATAGTAGCCTGGGGGGCATAGACATTGTCCTGTCACATGATCACATGTGTTGCCCTCCTTACAGTCACAAGTACTGGCACAGTTCACTCCAAAAAAACCAGACGGGCATCCTGGAGAGGACATATGTGTTTGATGATACAGCTGAAACTGATCTCTATGATTGCTGATGTAATTATCGATAATCCTATTTATTATTAATTTTTGAAAAGCATTTGAGAGCAAAATGCTTTTTTGCATACCGTGTTGACATGCATCTCCGTAGTATCCAGCAGTACAGCTGCAGGTGCCACTGAAACGGTCACAGGTGCCATTATTTTGGCATGTACAGTCTTGCACACAATCAGGTCCATATTTTCCCTGGGAACATGCTGAACACACACACACACACCCCCCAACTAGAACACTAGGGTCTCCAGAGTAGAAAGCAAGAATCAATGGCAAATGCAACAATGCTAACTAACATGAACAGACCAAACCATGTAGGTAGGTGTGTGTGTGTGTGTGTGTGTGTGTGTGGGGGGGGGGGGGGGTCCTTCAAGACCACAGCCATTTGACATACACAGCACTGTAAGAAAAAAAACAAACTCTAGGGGGAAACAACCCTGGAAGCTGTGGTGGCCAGAATCATTCTATAAAAAAATACAGTAAAAAAACCAGCCCAGTCTCATGGGTTTTTTTTTCGTGCTCCCGTCACAAAATCAGTCAAATTTTCATACTGGGTTTTTTTAAACTCACTATTACGAACCCTACTCCTACCCCAACCGTAACCTTAATCAAAACCTAATCTACTCCTTCCCCCAACCCTAACTGTACCCCCCCGACACACACACTTCACGGAATGAATTAGAATGAATTTGTGCTGCCGTGATGAAAATAAGGTGCTTTTCATCACAATATCACAAACCAATAGATTAATGTATATTTCGTGCTGCTGAATCATGACTTGCCATGAGACCAGGTTGTAAAGAAAACAACCCCAATTCCAGTGAAGTTGGGACATTGTGTAAAATGTAAATAAAAACAGAATACAATGATTTGTAAATCCTCTTCAACTTATATTCAATTGAATACACCACAAAGACAAGATATTTAATGTTCAAACTGATAAACTTTGTTGTTTTTGTGCAAATATTTGCTCATTTTGAAATGGATGCCTGCAACACGTTTCAAAAAAGCTGGGACAGTGGTATGTTTACCACTGTGTTACATCACCTTTCCTTCTAACAACAATCAATAAGCGTTTTGGGAACTGAGGACACTAATTGTAGGCTTTAGGTGGAATTCTTTCCCATTCTTGCTTGATGTACGATCTCAGTTGTTCAACAGTCCGGGGTCCCCGCTGTCCTATTTTGCGCTTCATAATGCGCCACACATTTTCAGTGGGCGACAGGTCTGGACTGCAGGCAGGCCAGTCTAGTACCCGCACTCTTTTACTACGAAGCCACACTGTTGTAACACGTGCAGAATGTGGCTTGGCATTGTCTTGCTGAAATAAGCAGGGACGTCCCTGAAAAAGACGTTGCTTGGATGGCAACATGTGTTGCTCCAAAATCTGGATGTACCTTTCAGCACTGATGGTGCATGGTAGAGTTTTAACTTGCATTTGTAGATGTAGCGACAAACTGTGTTAACTGACAATGATTTTCCAAAGTGTTCCTGAACCCACGCAGTAAGATCCTTTACACAATGATGTTGGTTTTTAATGCAGTGCCGCCTGATGGATTGAAGGTCACAGGCATTCAATGTTGGTTTTCGACCTTGCCGCTTACGTGTAGAAAGTTTTAAATACTACACATATTCTCTGAATTTTCTGATTATGGACTTTAGCTGATGGAATCCCTAAATTCCTTGCAATTGAATGTTGAGAAACATTGTTCTTAAACTGTTGGACTATTTTTTTCATGTAGTTGTTCACAAAGTGGTGATCCTCACCCCATCTTTGCTTGTGAATGGATGAGACTTTTGGGGATGCTCCTTTTATATCCAATCATGACACTCACAATGAGTGTCCTCAGTTCCCAAATGCTTCTTGAGTGTTGTTAGAAGGAAAGGTGATGTAACACAGTAGTAAACATACCACTGTCCCAGCATTTTTGAAACGTGTTGCAGGCATCCATTTCAAAATGAGCAAATATTTGCACAAAAACAATGAAGTTTATCAGTTTGAACATTAAATATCTTGTCTTTGTGGTGTATTCAATTGAATATAGGTTGAAGAGGATTTGAAAATCATTGTAATCTGTTTTTATTTACATTTCACACAACGTTCCAACTTCACTGGAATTGGGGTTGTATGTAAATACCTTTACAGAACATAGTATAATATATAAGTATAAAATAAAGTATAAAATCATTGTAATTTGCAAATAAATAAATAAATAAATAAATAAAAAAAAAGACATAAATTTGGGCACCCTTGACATTTTATTGATTTGAATACATTTAGCACTAATTATTGGAACACAAAATTGGTTTGGTAAGCTCACTGACCCTTGACCTCCTTACACAGGTGAATCCAATCATGAGAAAGGGTATTTAAGGTGCCCATTTACAAATGATTCCCCTCTTTGCATCTCTTCTAATGAGTGGCAACATGAGAGCCTCTAAACACCTCTCAAATGACCTGAAAACGAAGATTGTTCAACATCATGGTTTAGGGGAAGGAAACAAAAAGCTATCTCAGAGATTTCGGCTGTCAGTTTCCAATGTTAGCGCAGCAGATAACAGAATATTTGCAGAGGAATCCTTCAAATCCGGTTACAAACACCAATGTTTGACTGTGTATACCATTTGGTACATATTTTAGAAAAACAACATTAGCCATTTGAATTTTCAATAGGGGGCCAAGTAACGGTCAATTGAAGAACCGCATAGGGGTCAAAAAAATGTTCCAATCATATTGAAAGCTATACCACATTATGTGTCTGATCACAAACATTCCAAAAAGGTATAGTTTGGACTATCTGTGACTGAATGTTCTGGAGTTATGGGGTAAAAACAGCAAGCATGGCGACAAAAGTCACTTTCAGTTTGTACAGGGGTCAAAAGTTGAAGTTGCTCCAATTATGGTAAAACATGATGCAAATTATTGATTGAGTTAGTAGGATTTTAAAAAGGAATAGTTTGCACCATGTGTCATGCTTAGTTATCATGTTACGGGGTAACATATGTCACATGTCATAGAATCCAATGGACGTTGACGTTACTTTGGAGACCAAACATTCAACACGGTCAGAACTATTCCATTTGTTAATCCTATTAGTTCAATAATTTGCACCACATTTTACCAAAACTGGAGCAACTTTAACTTTTGACCCCTGTACAAACTGAAACTGACCTTTGTCACCATTCTTGCTGTTTTTACCCCATAACAGTCAGTTATAGATAGCCCAAACTATACCTTTTTTGAATCATTGTCATCAGATACATAATGTGGTATCACTTTCAATATGATTGGAACATTTTTTTAATTTTGACCCTGTGCAATTCTTCAATTGACCCCTACTTGGCCCCCTATTGAAAATTCAAATAGCTAAAGTTACTTTTCTACAATATGTACCAAAAGGTTAACCGGATTTGAATGATTCTTACGGTTATCTGCTGTACTATGTGAGGAATATAGTGAAGAAATGGAAGACCACAGGCACTGTTCTAGTTAAGGCCGAAGTGGTAGGCCAAGAAACATCTCAGATAAGCAGCAGCGAAGGATGGTGAGAACAGTCAGTTAACCCACAGATCTGTTCCAAAGACCTACAACATGATCGTGCTCCAGATAGTGTCTCTGCGCATCGTTCAACTATACAGCACACTTTGCACAAGGAGATGCTGTATGATGCTGTAATGCAGAGGAAGCCTTTTCTGCGTACATGCCACAAACAGAGTCACTTCAGGTATGCTAAAGCACATTTGGACAAGCCAGCTTCATTTTGGAATAAGGTGCTGTGGACTGATAAAACTAAAATTGAGTTATTTGGACATAACAAGGGGCAGTATGCATGGCTGAAAAAGAGCACAGCATTCCAAGAAAAACACTTGCTACCTACAGTAAATGGAGGTAGTTCCATCATGCTGTGGGGCTGTGTGGCCAGTACAGGTACTGAGAATCTTGTTAAAGTTGAGGGTCACATGGATTCCAGTCAATATGAGCAGATTCTTGAGAACAATGTTCATGAATCAGTGACAAAGTTGAAGTTGTGCCGGGGCTGGATCTTTCAACAAGACAATGACCCTAAACGCTGCTCAAAATCTACTAAGGCATTCATGCAGAGCAACAAGTACAACGTTCTGGAATGACCATCTCAGTCCCCAGACCTGAATATTATTGAAAATCTGTGGTGTGATTTTAAGTGGGCTGTCCATGCTCAGAAACCAACAAACCTGACTGAACTGGAGATGTTTTGCAAAGAAGAATGGTCCAAAATACCTTCAATCAGAATCCAGACTTTCATCGGAAGCTACAGAAGGCATTTCGAGGCTTATTTCTGCAAAAGGAGATACTGAAGTATTTTTTATGTTGGCGTGCCCAAATTTATGCATCTATTTAATTTTGTTTAAAGAATTATTGCACATTTTCTGTAAATCCTATAAACTTCATTTCACTTCTCAAATATCACTGTGTTTGTCTGCTATATGATATATTTAACTTAAAGTGATGATCCAAACAACCAATGATTTATAAAGGAAAATCATGGAAATCATCAGGGGTGCCCAAACGTTTACATACAACTGTATATAACAGATTCTGTTACAACTATGATATAACAATATTTACATTACAGCTGAGTGGATATTTGTCATTTGATTGGTGGGCTGTATGTCACGTGACATGGATTATTCGTACCATTTGCCGTTGTGTTTCATTGACCATGTAATAGTTCTTTTTTAGCGTGCAATTCTGATGCTATATGAAATGTGCTATTGCATGCCTTGACCACCGTGCATGCTCACAGTAGCAGGGGCGGTGTTTAGCTAAACATAGAGTTTGTTTTGCTTGCAGACGACAATTTGAAGGAGCTAACTGATTTTGCTAATTCTTCTAACACACACACACACACAAAAAACAAATCCACTCCGCTATCAGCCGTCACATTTCTGACGTTATTTTTTTGTTGGACTGAAAGTCAGTGCACGGCATCACAGACTATATCATCGCAATTTTGGACTCCACTGTAAAGTTCGTATTGGACTGTTAAGCACCAGTGAAACACCAAAATGTAAGTCCCTTTTCTGTTGTTTATAAATTAATAAAATAGCAAATGGCAAGGATCTATTTGAGCCCTTATATAATACAAATAATGAATATTTTTTCATTATTTCAATGGTACGAATATTTCATGAGGTGAAAGATGGAATGTACATTCAACGAGGTGAAGCTATATTGAGTAGACTATTTGTATAATAGTCTACTCAATTATAAACAGACAAGATTTTTTTCAGAACTCCTCAGATTAACAGTCTGTACAAATACAGTAACAATATCTTAATATGGCAATTGTCTTGGCAATCCCTCTGAGGTAAGGAAGACTGTCTCTTTGGCCTTGTACACACAGAAACGGAACTTTCTCTATATAATCCTTTTCTTTATTGCTTTTCAAAAAGTGTTCTGTAAACAGAGCACAGTTTCAAGAAATATCTGTGTTGACACACATCCACTAAAACAGCTTGAAAACGCTGTAGTACATATACCAGGCCTGTATGTGGAGCTGAAATGGTTCCACAAAAACAGAGAAGATGGCATGTAGCAAGCATATAACTGGTGTAAGGAGCTAATCAAAATGGGAGCCGAAGCCATAACTTTGCAAAGCGTAACACAGCGTAAATATAAAGTCTTTTAATCCCAGCTCTTGTGTCCTTTCAGCCAGATTCATCATCACAGCCTGCTGAAAACTGTTATCCACATAAGACAGCCTTGTTTTCACAGATGACATCTGAAAATGCATTAATTCCTTATCATGGAAATTACTTGTGAATAACGTCACGTTTTTAAAGACGTCCCTCAGTGTTTGTGAGTGAATGTCTCAGACTGAGCAAGAAGAAGCCAGGTGCTCTGTCCCACCACCAACAAGAAGATAAAATAACTAATTTTAAAAGCTGAAAGTCTGTTCTGCAATTATTGTATTAGTCACAATGGTGACAGCATTCATCACAGCCATTCTATGACTCTTTAGCATTTTGCTAGTGACGAAAACAAACACCATTAAGGATCCACCAAAACAGAAAAAAAGAAAGAAATTAAATTACACAGTTAACAACATGTCATTCATTATGAGAGGCTAACCATAGAGAGCTGAGGCTATGACATCATTGTTTCGGAAAAGTTCTGTATTACCTATCCACACAAAGAGGTGAATCCTGCATTTTTATCCACTCTGGGACTCGTTTTCAAAAAGTAACGCTTTTGGCTACCAAAAATGTCAGCTCTGCGTGGACAAAACACCAATACAATACAAAACTTCTTTGGGTTGACCATGTTGGTGGAGGCTGATACAGGACCTGTGTGTTTTTCAGCTTGATGTGAAGACAAAGCACAGTGTTGGCTTTGTTGAAGATCCTTGAGGATTTTCTGAAGACCTTCCTCCGTAAAGGATGTCACACTGCTGTTGTCAGCATACTGGAAGTCCAGGAGCGAAGTGGTGATGATTTTTTCTTGGCTCAGATTGATGAGGTTTTCATCCATTCTGTACACAGTATCAATTAATGGTGGCACCTTGTCGGTGATCAGATGGAGAATTGTTGCTGAAGAGCATGTTGAAGATGGTGAAGAGCATATGGGCAAAGACGCAACCCTGCTCTACTCCTGATTGACCATTGCTGGTTTCAGTTTTTGTGCCATTCACCAGAACTCTGGTGCACATGTCATTAAGAAGTAGCCTCAAGATGTTGATTAATTCTTCCAGACACGCTGGTGAACACCTTTGAAGCAAAATGGGAGGACCACAAGAAAATTTCTTTGAATGGGATTCAATGTATCAAAAGTAACAAATGTGCTTAATTCTACAGAAATAAAGTTTCAAAACAGCATGATATTTTTAATTTTGAAAAAAAAAAAAAAGCTGTTGGATTTAATGGTTTAAAGTGTAAATTATGTAAATAACAGCATTATACCATCAAATTTACAGGTTGTTCTATCAGATATTTCTTGCATATTCTCACTATTTTTTTACAGAATTAGTCCTGTACAAATAACAGCTAATTTTTTTATTTACAATGAATCCTGTTGTCATGACTAACCCAAAGCTAACTGGACTACTTACCCATCAATCCAATACTGTTCTAGTTTACTACTGAGCTGTCAAGAAGGACGGTATTTAAACCAATTTCAGAAGTGAAGTAATTGAGAAAAGAGTAAACTACTTTTAAACCACAAGTTTTAACCCACACATCTTGTTCTTTCATTTAAATTTTCTTAAGATTGCATGGGACTACTGTACTCATGCACTGGAGTGCCTAGGGAGTTCCATGCAAAATTCTGCCTGAAGAGGGAGCAGGCCGATGCACAAGCATGAGCAGTATCACATTTGTCGGAATGCCAATTACAATAAAAGTCCTGATTTAATCACAATTTAAAAAATAAATCATAAATAACTCACCTGTTTGTGTCTGATTTTGTCCTGCACAAATACTTTTCTCATTCATTAAATGTGCTCCTTGTCTGCTGATGTCTGGCAGGTCAGTCGGGAAGTTGTTTGCATGATCAAAACTTTGAGGGGACATCAGACAGAGAACATTCCCGAGGGCTGCAATTTTGTTTTGTCCTGTACTAGTTCATAACTTGTCCGTGGACGTCCAGTTGATGTTAAGCTGCTTTCTCATGTCGGCAGCAGAAATACCGTCACAGCAGAATTCTGCCTGCAGCGACAGACTACAGGAGGAGACGTGAGATAAGTTCGGTTTTCAATCATCTGTTCACATTCAGAAGTGCTGCACGACGACAGCTGCTGTTTGTGTACTCATTCCATCAGAGCCCGAAATCTACCAGAAAACAACACATCAGATGATTTTTGATACTGGACAAATTATTAATTAAATCCATTCTCATCTGTTTACTCAGTCTGCCAGTGTGTGCTCTAAGTCTCAGACTGCAAAATTTCAAATTGACGCCATTGTCATGTAACTACTACCAGCGTACACTGATGTGTGGAAGAGATGAGATAAACATAGTGAAAATTGATTATTTTTTGCTTTTTATGATGTGTTGGAGTCACAAAATTAATTTATTTTAGTGTGGGCATTTAAAAAACTTCAATAAAAATGTATTTAATTTAGGGTGGGCATTTCACCAACTTTCTTCAAAAAAGGGTGTGGGCTGACACTCAGTCCAGTCCAGCACACAGATATGGTATATCATGTTTGGAATCACTTTGCTCTAAGCAAGGAAAGATTTCCACAGGTAATCATACATTGCCATTTTGTTGTAAAATATAGACACTTTCAGGGTGCTGGGCCAGGCTGTTGCAGTTGTAAAGTTTTAAAAACTCATCTCTGCACCTTCAGGTATTTTTTTGTCCTTGAACATCAATACAACACCCACTTCTGCTGTTTTTGAAACTGTACCTGTGCCACAGTGGAGTCCAGTCCAGCCAAGTCCACACTTGCAAAACCCACTGACTGGGTCACACAGACCTCCGTTCTGACAGGCACAGAGGTTTCTGCACTGTGGACCGTAGCGCCCCGCAGGACAGTCTGCAGGAATAACACAAAAAACTATGCAAGTATGGCAGGTCTTTCAAGTGTAGTTAGCATCCGCACCATGCAAAGAGTGTTAACGCGCGCGCACACACACACACAAGACTGCACTAAGCACATTCATGTTTGTTTAAGCTCAGTTCATTAAAAAAGATGCCAGTGTAGTGTAATTTGGCGCTGATTTAAAAGAATAATCATGTTTCTTTGGGTAATTTCGATTAAGAAAACAAAAAGCAAACTGTGTTTGATATCAGTGTTTATTTATTTGTGCCTGTGCCAAACCCTGCAACATGGAACACAGAGAATAATTACTTTTAAATTTCTGTAAACACTTAAGGAGAAAGCAAGAGGTGGAACTGTATGTCCTCGTACATGTAGGCCACTAAATCAGCTCTGGAAAGTCCCATTAGCAATCCAGTAGAAATGTTGATAAAAGGAGAGATTAAGAAAAGCCAACTCCTCCTTTGTTTCCTGGGGGAAAGCCCTCTGATGAGCAGCACTGTGCTCAAACTGAGGAAATAGCAAATTTGTTGCTTAAATATGCAGTTAAAATGTTGAAAAACACACCCTAATGTTCCTGGTTGTGTCTCACTTTCCAGCTAAACCTCTTATTTTTGATGAAGGCATTAGAGACAATTGTTTCCACTGATGCATGTCAACCTCACTGTTAACCCAATGGGGTGGTTTCAGAGAAAGGGATTAAGCCTCGTCCTAAACTAAAATGCCCTTTAAGCAAGCATTAGTATATTTCACTTTATGATCTGTGGATCAAATTGGGACTGGGTTTGACATTCTGAATACAGCAGAACTGAGGACGCCATTGTTCAACATCAACTAAATGTCATATGATTCTAAATTGTATCAACTCGCAATAAATGCATTCTATCTAAGCTGACAAGTAGAATTTCCTTTTACGAACAACTGAAAACAATAGATTTTTCGAAGCAAAAAAATGTTGCTGTTTCTTAAAATGACATTCTAAATTCTGACACTCACTTCATGTTAACGTTAGGCTGTTTGCATCGCATTAGGCGATGCTAGCAATTTTTCATACCAAGCAGTTTGGGCTCTAAAGAAGCCCACTCGGAAGAAGAAAAAGTTGCAGTTCCTCGGCTGGCCACTTGAGGCTAGCTCCAAAAGACAGCAGGTTCTCATTCAAGTCCATGTTAAAATGTCCAACTTTATTTGGGAGATGTTGCATACTCATCAATTTAATACATTTTCTTGAATAAATATTAGGTATTAAGTATTTTTATTTGGGGAAATTTTGGATAGATTAGAGCAGATTTATCCACAGGAGTCACTTTAGTTTTTACATCATACATGAATTGTCAAATACATTTAAAAGCAGCTCTGTGTTTTCATAATGGTAAGAAGATACTTCATCTGAAGATGTGGAATTATTCTTTAAAATGTATGATCATTGGTATTAAACTCATCACAGATTTAATTCCAGTCCCATGTGTTGTGTGGGCCGCTGAAGAGGAGGTACTGCTGGCCCACCACCACCAGAGGGCGCCCCTGCCTGGAGTGCGGGCTCCAGGCACCAGAGGGCGCTGCCGCCTCACAGGAGCAGCCAGGGTGACAGCTGTCACCCATCACCTGAGACAGCTGATATCACTCAACAGGGAGGTATATCAGCAGGACGGCATCTCCACCTCATTGCCGAGATATCGCTCTACCAAGGAGGTAACGAACTCAGCCAGCCATACGGATTAATCCATTGTTGCTTGTGTGTAAAACGACTGAAGACTGAAAAGGACGTACTTGGATAAGTACTCTTATTCCCACATTACAGCGTTGTTTCTGAGTAGAGGTGGAGGTGGTGTTTTCCACCCCACGTGTTGTTGGGTGCAGCCGCACCCAAATCTGACTGTTTCTGTTCCTCGCCAGCAGTACCGGATCCGACGAGCGGAGGCAGTGATCACCTGGGAGTTCGGGACTTGGCGGCTCCAGTATTCCCGGGGTTCGGTGGCAGAGGAAATCGGGTGGTTCCGGTTCGACTTGGACAGACGTCTCCTATCGTCGAGCCTGCCCACACGACACCGTTGGAATTCGACTTGTGACCAAAATTGTAATTTGTTGTGTTTGTTGTGCGTGTTCACAACAGTAAAGCTTTGTTATTTGACTTTCTTCATTGTCCGTTCATTTGCGCCCCCTGTTGTGGGTCCGTGTACTGACACTTTCCCAACACCATGCATCTTACAGGATTCCACAGTAAATGTATACTTTATATCTACAGTTATGTGATACCATGCAACAATTTGCTTCAATTGCTTGTCATCATTGTAACTGACATTGCAGCTCCTGATTCACAGAATTTTAAAGGACATGTTGCATGCTATTTAATGTCACAGTTAGTAACACAACATCAAAGTATTTGTGATTGTAAGTCTATCCATGCACATGCGGCAATAATTAGTGGTTGCTGATGTATTTTATTGCTAATTATCCCTCTCTTTCTGAGAGTTAACAGGTACATTTCCAGAAAACATCTTAATCAGCATTTCTCAATTGGTGACATACATTTTAGAAAAAGGAGAAACATCCCAATGGCCAACAGAAAGAGTGAAATGAACACTGCGAAAGTGATGGCTTGGATTTACAAAGGATGTACAAAGAGGAGATGACACACTTCACCCCGAAACGCTTAACTTTTTCAGAGTCTGACGGATTTTGGAACCTAACGTGTACCGACTCTACTGTCTGTGTCGCAAGATGCTGTACAGTAAAGAAATTAGATTTGTGACTTAGGGGGTGGCCTGGGCCCATGCTGTCATGCAGTACGATATATGCGAGAATATCATAGCATGCATGTACAGGAGGGCTGCCTGTTTTGGAATGTAAGATCGAATTAATTTAAAGCACTTAAGATTTCTTTGTATGTTTTAGAGATTTTCTGGCTTAAACCTACAGCTGTCCTCCCCTTAAATGAGGCCTGCCCACCAGCATATACATTTAGTCACGTCCCTCGTGATGCGAAGCAAGGCAGGGGTGTAGCTCTTATTTATAAATCTAGGTTTAGCTTATTAGCGGTTGGGGGTCACAAATATAACTCGTTTGAGCATCTGATTCTCCGCTCCGCTAAGGATATTACGCATTGCCAAAGTCAGAAGAATAAAAATCAGCCGTATTATTTTGTCACTGTATATAGGCCTCCTGGCCCATATTCTGAATTCTTAGATGAATTTGGTGCGTTCATTTCTAACTTGTCAACGAGAGCAAATAACATTCTGATCATTGGTGACTTTAACGTTCATATAAATAAGCCTTCTGATCCCCTCTGCAAATCATTTATGGAAATTGTGGATGCATTAGGATTTTGGCAATGCATTCGGGATTCGATGCACATTAGTGGAAATACCCTGGATCTGGTTCTCGCACGTGGTATTGCTGTCACGAATATTGACATCATGCCTCTTACATCAGTGGTCTCTGATCACTCACTTATTAAGTTTACAGTTTCACTGCCGTGTTTAGTGGAACAACAACCTTATTTATCATTACGGCGATGCGTCAACTCCTCAACTAAGACTGAACTAGAAGCTAGATTGCCTGATGTCTTAGCCTCACTTTTGACAAATACCCAGTCAGTAGACAGACTTGTGGATAGTTTAAACTCAGTGCTCAAAACGACACTCGACATGACTGCACCACCTGTGTTGAAACTGCGCTCCCCCAAATCGCAGTCACCTTGGTTCAATGATTACCTCCGTGACCTCAAGCATAAAGCAAGAGGTCTAGAACGGAAATGGCGTCGTTCAAAATTAGAAGTATGCCACCTTGCATGGCGTGATGCTATCTTAGACTATAAGCATGCACTATTGGCTACATAGCGGACCTATTACTCTGATTTGATCAACAAAAACAAGCATAACTCAAAGTTCTTGTTCAACACGGTGGCAACACTTATTCATGGACAACCACCTGTAGTTCGCTCGCCTTTTACAGCACAAGATTTCCTGGATTACTTTGAGAAGAAAATAGATAACATTAGGTTGAACATATCCCAGCATGCCTTAACCCAGCCACTACACCCTGATATTGAGGTGGGCAGAACTACTGAGGTATTACCCAGATTTACAGAATTTGATGGTATCTCTCTAGACATGCTGACGAAACTTGTAACGTCAACAAAAAGCACAATTTTTTTCATTTTAGATTTTTTTTTAGATTTATAACAGTTATATTGATGACAACACTTTTAAGCATGCATAAAGCTGAGCGTCTAGCAGAAACTGTTTTTAACAGGCTGCGATTATGCCTAATGGGCATGCATGTGCACTAAGTCTCACAGTGGAGAGCGCCTGCTGCTTTTACCGTGACTCCATCAAAATTAAAAGTTGTCACTTTAAAATAAGTCATCATAGCACAGCATTGCACTTATGTAAACTTTGGAATTAACCTGTGGCGCCGTTCTTAACGTAAAGCCGGGTTCACACAGCAGGATAATTAGTCCGATATCGGACCCGATCTTCCCCGTCCGACAATCTTAGGACGCCCCGACAATCGTGACGACGCTAAAGATAATCTTATGAGATATTCCTCTCGTGTGTGGTGTGTTAAGAGTGCTCTGATCTGCTCGGAAGGGCGTCAGGAGCGCTCCGTTCACAAATCGGGGATATTCAACATGTTGGATTTTTTTGGCCCGATATCGCAGCGTGTGTTGTGTCCTCCGACCACAAACGTGCACACAGCCTGCTGAATGTGACGTGCAGCCAATCAGAAAGCGAGGTGATGGACGCATAGAGCAGAAAATAAAATCAAAACAGCTGTTCTGACTTACCAGAAAGTCCGGTGGTCGCGCTGTCTCCACTCCTCTAAAGAACGCCTTTTCTTTTTCTTTTTGTATTGTTTTTTCCCTCTGTTTTAAATAGTCCACAAAGTATCTTCGTTTGTTTACTCTGAAGTCATGTTTAATCTCGAGAGATTTTGCGAGATTTCCTGTCTGAGCTGTGAATGTTCATGTGTGAAATGTGTTCGTGTGTGGTGTTGTTGTCCTTACTGTGTGGCTGAACACCACACACTGTACGACCAAAATTGTTAGATCCATGATTTTTTATCTTCACATTTGTTGTCTCTCAGGTTTTGGGAACCTAAAGATAATTTTAAGATCCTGCCGTGTGAACCAGGCTTTAGCAGCCACATTCCATTCAACTGTGCATTGGGACATTTTCCTCAAAGCTGCATGAATGCTGTTGGAAACATTTGGAAAAACAAGTACTCACAATACTTTGTTTTTGGCAGTCTCCGTAGCTATTTGTTGTAAATGCTGTATAGTTTGAGACCGGTTACAGAAGTGCACAAAGTAATCATGGTGTATCATCTGACGGTCACTAACTGCCCAAATCTAAACTGTTATGAGTTCGGTCCGACATGTCATTTAAAAGTTTTCTTGATTCAATCGTTGTTTTCAAGGCACCGTTGAGCCACATTAGCAGAGATGTTTTGTATTTGACTTATTTGGTACTCTGCAGCCCTGAACTAGCAGCATGGTGGCTTCATGGATAGCACAGTTGCATCACAGCAAGAAGGTCATGGGATGGCTTCCCAGCTAGGCCTTTCTGTGTGTTTTTTACATGTTCTCCCAAATGTCTGCGTGGGTTTCCTCAGAGCACTCCAGTTTCCTCCAACAAACAAAAACATGCTTATTAAGAATCTGTTCCTTTCTCTGCCACTGATTTGGAGTTGGCTCCTGGGTGCTGGACTGCGGCTGCACACTGCTCCTAGTGGTTGGACTGTGTCTAACTAATCTTAATTCAACCCATATTGCAGAAAGTCATGTTATTACGGCTAGATTTACTTTCTGGATTAAGGGCTACTCCTGTTGTAAATTGAATACTGTCTGTGAAATGGACCTAATGTTTATTAGAACTCACCATAATACTGTCAGTACTGCAATACAAATATCCTCTTTTAATTTAACAGACAGCGATGGATGATTTTTAAGTTGTGATAGAGCAGCGCCAACGCAGATGCGTGATGATGTCACAACTCTGTCCGGGTAGGGAGACGCGGTTTCGTTCAACAAGAACTGTCAGAAACTTTCTCGTCGCTGTTTGGAGTTGTGTGGAGGTAGGAATAGCATTTGAACGCTTGAATAATGATGTCAGTCGCACAAAGAAATCAAATAATAGTGAAAACATGCTCATTACACCCAGAATGTTGGTATTTTCAATCAATCAATCAATTTTATTTATATAGCGCCAAATCACAACAAACAGTTGCCCCAAGGCGCTTTATATTGTAAGGCAAGGCCATACAATAATTACGTAAAACCCCCAACGGTCAAAACGACCCCCTGTGAGCAAGCACTTGGCGACAGTGGGAAGGAAAAACTCCCTTTTAACAGGAAGAAACCTCCAGCAGAACCAGGCTCAGGGAGGGGCAGTCTTCTGCTGGGACTGGTTGGGGCTGAGGGAGAGAACCAGGAAAAAGACATGCTGTGGAGGGGAGCAGAGATCAATCACTAATGATTAAATGCAGAGTGGTGCATACAGAGCAAAAAGAGAAAGAAACACTCAGTGCATCATGGGAACCCCCCAGCAGTCTAAGTCTATAGCAGCATAACTAAGGGATGGTTCAGGGTCACCTGATCCAGCCCTAACTATAAGCTTTAGCAAAAAGGAAAGTTTTAAGCCTAATCTTAAAAGTAGAGAGGGTGTCTGTCTCCCTGATCCGAATTGGGAGCTGGTTCCAGAGGAGAGGAGCCTGAAAGCTGAAGGATCTGCCTCCCATTCTACTCTTATAAACCCTAGGAACTACAAGTAAGCCTGCAGTCTGAGAGCGAAGCGCTCTATTGAGGTGATATGGTACTATGAGGTCCCTAAGATAAGATGGGACCTGATTATTCAAAACCTTATAAGTAAGAAGAAGAATTTTAAATTCTATTCTAGAATTAACAGGAAGCCAATGAAGAGAGGCCAATATGGGTGAGATATGCTCTCTCCTTCTAGTCCCTGTTAGTATTCTAGCTGCAGCATTTTGAATTAACTGAAGGCTTTTCAGGGAACTTTTAGGACAACCTGATAATAATGAATTACAATAGTCCAGCCTAGAGGAAATAAATGCATGAATTAGTTTTTCAGCATCACTCAGACAAGACCTTTCTAATTTTAGAGATATTGCGTAAATGCAAAAAAGCAGTCCTACATATTTGTTTAATATGCGCATTGAATGACATATCATATGACATACGTATTTTGACCGTTGAACTTTCCTAGCAATGAATGTAAAACCCCGGTCACATGGAACTAATGAAGGACACCAAAGCCAAAATGAAACAAGAAATCTGGACTTATGTTGACTTTCGGAGACATCATTTAACCAGCGTCCAGCTTGAATCAGTCAGCCGCTCCGTGAGGCGTCACAACATCTGACTGGTCAGTCGCTCTGTGAGGCATCATAACATACGACCGGTCACCCACTCCATGAGGCGTCATAACAACAGATCAGTTAGCTGCTCCATGAGGCGTCATAACATCTGACCGGTGAGCCGCTCCGTGAGGTATCATGACATCCGACCGGTTAGCCGCTCCTTGAGGCGTCATAACAACGGATCGGTCAGCCACTTCGTGAGGCATCATAACAACGGATCAGTTAGCCGCTCCGTGAGGCATCATAACAACGGATCTGTCAGCCGCTCCATGAGGTGTCATTACATCCGACCAATCAGCCACTCCTTGAGGCGTCATAAAGACGGATTGGTCAGCCGCTCCATGAGGTGTCATTACATCCGAGCGGTCAGCTGCTCTGTGTGGCGTCATAACAACCAGGAGTGACTACTGACCTGAAGGCTAGGCACCGACAGTTGAAGTTTGCTATTCGCCTGGCTGCTGTCTCTCTCTGGCCGGTGTGAGGGCTTCACCACTCCCCTCACCCCAGGACCACACTGACAAACAGTCTCTGAAAGAAGCTCCTCTCAGCAGAAGTCCATCACGCTTCTGTTTTTTGCTCAGACTTGCAGACTGAGTATTTTGCTTTTTAATTTTCGCTTTTTTGGAGAACACACAACGCTTCACAAACACGGTAACTGGCCCATAACAACCGATCGGTTAGTCACGAGGCATCATAACACGCTGTTGTTTCTAAAGCCAAACATGCAAGCGAGAGGCTCACTAACTGGAAGTCTCGGCAGTGCAACTTGAAAATTGTCCATTTCTTCTTGTTACAAGAAAAAGGTCACAGGGAACGTTTACTGATATGGAATTTCACAACTTATTTTCAATGGCCAAAATTATTCTCTCATAAGTATAAAACATAATTTAAGCATACACTATTAAGCATAATTTAAAAAACAACAACACTGAAACCACTTATTAGTTTTTGATTACCTTGTTGGCAGGACTGCCCCATCCTACCGGGGGTACAGATACACCTCCCTGTTGCTGGGTGGCACCGTCCGTCCTCTCTACATGCACAAAGCTTAGCACAATCCTTTCCATAGTAGCCACTCGGACAACCTGAAAAAATTGAAACATCTAATTTACACAGTCTGCTGAATATAAATATCCAGCCTTTGGAGTTTTTTCATGAGTAATGGACTGTTGCAACAGCATGTTTGAATCAAATCCCCATGGACTGATTAGGAACACAAATATAATGATACTGTACAGACCACCGACTGCTTGTAAAAATAAGAAATACTTATCGGATAAAAGGTTTTTAATAACAATATGTTTCAGAGAGAAAAAAAAACAAGAGCATGGAAAGCTGATAACCTAAAGGTGTTTTGCCGCAGATGCTTGTGTTGTAGCTGTCAAATAAATTTATGTAATCTAAGTCATGCAGCAAATCCATTCTAATATAACTCTATAAAAAAATCAAAATTACTGATCATAAAATTAAAATAAAATATTTTAAATATATTTTTACCAACAGCAATTAAACTATGTGTGTCCAATGGTCATCACTGATCAGTGTGTTCTTCTGTTTGATATGAAGCAACATATTTGAGAAGCTCAGCATTAATCAAAGAGCAAGAGTAGGCAGTCAGCCATCATGGTGAACCCGCATTTTAGGGCCCCTTCACACATAGTGCGAAGTTTGGTTGAAGTGCACATGAAGCAGGAATCGTGTGCAAAACGAGTAAAATCGTCCCTGCCTCCAACGCCTCATACACCTGTTGCTACAGCTATTTGCACACACCAGTGGCTGAAAGACAGAGTGTGCACTGTGCGAACCCATTGATCCCTTTCACGGCAGGTGTCGACCAAATTCCAGCTGACACACACGAACATCTATCACCGCTCTTTGGCACTTAAAAAATGTGTGGCCATTCGCACTCTTGGCACGACAACAGTCTGCAGACAATCACTGTCATGTTGGCAGCGAAATTTGTCTAAGTTGCCCACGAGTGTGGCTTTGGTCTGTGTGCTGAACTGACAAGAGGTGTGTCCGCCGACAGAAGCGGCTGTGGAGATCTGTCATTCTGGACAACTGCCCACTGTGATGCACGTGTGTCTGTTTGTTGCCATCACGTAGACATAAATAAAAACATATATTGCCATGGCGATATATGCTGTGGGCTGTAACATGTGTGCACTCCCTCACTGCAGCCCATTGATAGGCTACCCCCAGACTGAAACGGACCGTCAGATCATAATACGCAGCGGGCGATCTGACTTTCACGTCACCCACATGAGCCCTGTTCCATATAATGCGATGTCAGTTCTGGTGCACCATCCACAAGACACGCGTGTCGGGCAGGACATACGCGCAGACCCGGCTGGACACACCAGCAGATGTGGACATGAGTAGAGCGAACTGCTTCTCATTCATGTCATTTCATGACTGTATATCTGTGATCATGGGTCACCTACAGAGGAACAGAGGGATCATATTTGTATTGCCCACTTGATAAGAGGGATTCAATATAAAATGCTGTGTTTTTTATGGTGTATGTTTTTTTGTTGTTGTTAATACGTCCATCTCTTTGTTGATTTCAGGCATTTTCCCCACACTGTTTACAGGCCAGTGACGGGAGCTCAGTGGTTTCGGGCTGGCAATCAGTAAAGTGCAGGTACGAATCCCGTGGGTAGTATTTTTTAATATATATTCCACATAAGTGGCACAATGTGGTTCCACAGGTACCAGCTGGTTTTTTATGTTTTATTTATTCCACCCCGTTGGCGCAATGTTTCGTGGTGCGCTAATTCAAACTGTTTCGACCAAACTTCACACTATGTGTGAAGGGGCCTTTAGCCCTGGTCAAGAAATAATAACAACATAGTTGTAAGTCTGCTGTGTTGCGGACCAAAAAGCTACAAAAAACAGCCAAAATGCTTGAGAGCTGTACTTGTTAATGTATGTACCAAAGAAAGAAGGGAGACACCATTTCCTTTCAGACATGAGTATTTTTAGTGAACTTTATTTGATTAAATCAATGACCAGGAAAAATGTTATTTCAACTGTGACTTTCAGTACCGACCATGTGTGTGTGTGCTTTAGTCTAACACTGAGTAATTGTGTACACTTTGTCAAAGTTATGATGTACTTCATCCTCAATTTATTTATTACTTAATGTTGGCTGCTGGGCAGATGAGCAACGCTTCCTTCGACAAGAGAGTATGGTGATGAAAATCACTTTTTCATTGCTTTATCATTGTTTACACTCGTACTGTTACTTCCATAATGAAATTATATGCATTATGCTTACACATCTGGCTACTTTGTCTTTTTCCCCGCTCCGAACATGCCTCTTTGTGTTCATACTAGTTCTTCTATAGCGCTCCATGGCATTAATCTATAATATTTTCCATATTGCTGCAATATTTTTTATTATTTAATTTGTTAAAAATGTTATGAAAATATTCAAATTCACATTCAAATTCCTCTCTCTGCCTTGAAAACGTGTGTGTGTGTGTGTGTGTGTGTGTGTGTGTGTGTGTGTGTGTGTGCGCACATCTACAGCGTTTATAAATGAAGCCCCTGGAGCATCTAGGGGCATCCAGCATGTAACATATGCCAAATCAGCTTGGCACCCCCAAACAAAAAGGTAGTAGCCAAAATAATTAATTATTATTAGTAGTAACATTGTTCCATATGGCCAGGGAACTAGAAAAAACGCATATTAAAGACAGGAGTATGAATGGGAGACTCAGACACATTCTGATTTAACTTGATTTTTTTAACTGATATTTTAACAACACAGATCACTGCAGACTATGGAAAATCTCTTTGCCAATTTTTATTTTTATTTTATTTATTTATTTTGCATGTTCTACAAAGGAGAAGGACCTATTCAGCATCCTAAAAAATACAGACAAATAATGTTAGAAAAACTGTACTAGCAGATAGACAAAGAAGTCCCGAATTTGTTGACTCACTTGAGCTGCAGTCAGCTCCAATGAATCCAGGAGGACAGTGACACACCCCCGTCCTGAAGTCACAGCGACCATCGTTGATGCACCTACATCTTGACTTGCAGTTTGGCCCAAATGTTCCTGTTCGACATCCTGGAGAAGAACCATGACAATGGAAAGGAAGGAATCAAAACTAAATTTGAATGACCCATGATAGTGGTTAACATCAACATATGCAGTCATGCCAAACATGGTTGAGACGTGGTTGTATGAGGCCTTGACAATTTTTGGAATATTTTCCTTTGGTTTTTTTGGTTAAAAAAAAAAAAGAAAGAAAGAAAGAAAAAATACTTATTACTGTAAGTGGAATCCAGTATCCTTCTCTTTAGTATAGGGCCACTAAACTTTTTTTAAAAAATTACGGCATAAAAAGAATTTTATGTTCCTGCTACAGACTGGTGTCCTGTCCAGGGTGTACCTCGCCTCACGCCCTATGGCTGCTGGGTTAGGCTCCAGCAGTGCTGGAGTATAACCAGCAGGAAACGACTGATGTGTGCAGTGAATTTGGTGACACCACACCTGAATTTATCAAATATTTTTTCTGGTGTCTTGTTTTTACACTTTGTAGATGGTCCCTACACTTCCATTTCTCTGCCACCTGCTCATTCAGATCAATATTATTTTTTCCAGCTCAGAGGACAGCTCATATGGATAAAAATAAGGTTGTAGCTCGTTGTCTACCTTCCTGAGGTTAGAAACTAGTGTTGTTTGTTTTTCTACAACGTTTCTCTTAAGATTATTGAGCCGTTTACCGGAGGGGGAGGTTTCTGTCCTCTATGAATTTGACAGGTGGACCGTCCCAGTCAATCTCCTCACGTGACACTGTTCCCGGAGTGGGACACACCGAGTGGGACTGGGTGCTTGACACCAGAAGCAACAGCTGCTTGGATCACCTCCCCACCTCACCGGCTGTGGTGACCCCCCGCCAAAAATAAATAATAATAAAATAATAATAATTTTTGCGGTGATCAAGTTTGCGATCAAGATTTCCTGCAGTAATTGATCCGCAAATTGAAATCCAGAAACTATTTAAACTGAATATATACGAGGGCTGTCAATAAAGTAAGGGTCCTTTTTATTTTTTTCAAAAACAATATGGATTTCATTCATATGTTTTTACGTCAGACATGCTTGAACCCTCGTGCGCATGCGTGAGTTTTTCCACGCCTGTCGGTGAGGTCATTCGCCTGTGAGCACTCCTTGGGGGAGGAGTCGTCCAGCACCTCGTCGGAATTCCTTTGTCTGAGAAGTTGCTGAGAGACTGGCGCGTTGTTTGATCAAACTTTTTTCTAAACCTGTGAGACACATCGAAGTGGACACGGTTCGAAAAATTAAGCTGGTTTTCAGTGAAAATTTTAATGGCTGATGAGAGATTTTGAGGTGATTCTGTCGCTTTAAGGACTTTTCACGGTGCGAGACGTCGCTCAGCGCTCTCAGCCGCCGTCGTCAGCCTGTTCAAGCTGAAAACCTCCACATTTCAGGCTCTATTGATCCAGGACGTCGTGAGAGAACAGAGAAGTTTCAGAAGAAGTCGGTTTCAGCATTTTATCCGGATATTCCACTGTTAAAGGAGATTTTTTTAATGAAAGACGTGCGGACGGATCCGCGCGTCGGGACAGGTAAAACACCTCCGTGTTGATAACCATTTGTAAAATCCAGGCGGCTTTTGATGGCTTTCAGTGGAGTGAGTATATGAGAAATTGTTTAACAGGCAGGACATGTTCCACCTTGTCCTTAAGGCTTTCAACCGAGGTGTTTTTCTTGTGGCGGAGCATCGCGGCGGCTGTGTCCCGACGCGCGGACCCGTCCGCACGTCTTTCATTTAAAAAAATCTCCTTTAACAGTGGAATATCCGGATAAAATGCTGAAACCGACTTCTTCTGAAACTTCTCTGTTCTCTCACGACGTCCTGGATCAATAGAACCTGAAATGTGGAGGTTTTCAGCTTGAACAGGCTGACGACGGCGGCTGAGAGCGCTGAGCGACGTCTCGCACCGTGGGAAGTCCTTAAAGCGACAGAATCACCTCAAAATCTCTCATCAGCCGTTAAAATTTTCACTGAAAACCAGCTTAATTTTTCGAACCGTGTCCACTTCGATGTGTCTCACAGGTTTAGAAAAAATTTTGATCAAACAACGCGCCAGTCTCTCAGCAACTTCTCAGACAAAGGAATTCCGACGAGGGGCTGGACGACTCCTCCCACAAGGAGTGCTCACAGGCGAATGACGTCACCGACAGGCGTGGAAAAACTCACGCATGCGCACGAGGGTTCAAGCATGTCTGACGTAAAAACATATGAATGAAATCCATATAGTTTTTGAAAAAAATAAAAAGGACCGTTACTTTATTGACAGCCCTCGTATATATATATATATATATATATATATATATATATATATATATATATATATATATATATATATATATATATATATATATATATGAATGATATTCATGTTACAGACATCTCATGGATGTCAGCATGCACGCTCCGTGCACACGCATCACCCTCGGTCAAAGGTAACCTATGGTCTCTTCAAAACTCATGCATGTGTACATGCATGCTCTCCTGCAGATGCAGTTAAAAGGTAAATAAAATATTAATTATGGAATTCCCCCAGATAAATATGTTCCCTTCATTAAAATGAGCTAAAATTTTATATGATGCTTCTAAAAAAAAAAGAAAAAAGAAACAACATTATAATGCTATGCTTGAATTTCAGTAAAAACTCAATTTTGTCAGTTAAGTGAAATTTGGGTTGCCCTCTAACTTTAAATTACTCTGCATTAGGTAAATAATTTTGATAACTGTTCTTCTGAACTGAAATCAAATCAACACCGCTCTAATGTCGCTCTAATGGCCAATGTTTTCGAGACAAATATGTCACGTATTCTGAAGCTGAGATTATTGTGAGCATTTTGATATGCAACGCATGGGTATTATACTAAGAAAGTACTTGAATGGGGAATTACTGAAAATATGGAATAATCAAGAAAATACCCCTGGACCCCAGAGGGTTAAACAAGATCATGGCCTAAGCTACCCTGGCTGGATCAACAACTGGCAATGTCTGCTCCCAGCTGTTTGTTTCTTTGCTTGCGTTTCATGTCTACAGTTGACACTAACAGCAGCTAGCTATGCTGCCACATAGCTAATACTAACCTCAGTTCTTTATTTTAAAGCCTGTTACTAGTCAAACATACTGTATCAATGTAATAATATTAAGTGTAAATAACTATGCACATGATATATAGAAATCAGTCAATTCACAGAAAACATTTATCCTGAAATGTCAAAAATAAAAGTATGCATGCATTGAACATGTGCATCCTGGTATCATGATTTGCTCTTATTTACATGTGCACTGCTGAATTTCTCATATAGGTCCACATTAACAGCTACATGATACTTACGTAACTCACAGTGTTTCCCATAGTATCCAGGTAGACAGATGCAATTCCCAGTCACAGGATGGCAATATTCTCGCTCTCCAGAACACCGGCACAGCTGGCTGCAATTTAGCCCAAACATTCCAGCAGGACAACCTGAAATGACAAGATTACACACTGCAGTAACACGTGACGACACACTACAGTGATACCAACTGAAAAAGTTTAAAAGGAAGGAGGTATATGTGACAAAATACTGTTACAGTCTCCTCTGAAAGTACTGGAAAAACAAGGACAAATCATTTGGTTTTGCTTTTCAGTTGTACTTCAAATCAACAGTTGAATAGCAGACGACTGTTTAAAATGTCAGCTTTTATTTTCTGAAATTTACATTTACATATGCTAAACAAAACAGAAAATACCATCTTTTGTATCAGGCCACCAAAATTATGTAAACCAAAAATACTAAGCAAATTGAACACGTCAGGCTGAAAGCAAAATATTGAACGCATGTGTATGTATGACAGTAAATATCAACCAATCAAATCACTGTATTTATCCCCGAGGGGCAATTTTAAAAAGGCACGACAGTAGCTTGGAAGACTTAAAATAAATAAATAAATAAATAACATACACACAATACCCAACCATCAACAATATACACAGACCGTGCAACCACATTCAACAGCTAAAAAGGTTATACATGCTGGATTATAAAGGTTATACTATATAAAGGTTATACATGCTGGATTATAAAGTGCTATGTGTACAGAAGTCACTCTTGAAAAGGAATTGAATCTGGAATATATCTGTGTTGATATTTCACTGTCTTCAAAATCTTCTAGGACTCAGATAGATCAAATTTTTTCAAATAAAGATGATCGAGTCATGAAATCATACAATTTTCTGACTGGTTTGTCTGACCATAATATGATTCTTATTGCACAAAAATTATCCAAAAAACGTCTGATGAATATGAGCAAAACAAAGTCAAATATTCTGACTATTCTCAAGCGTGATTTTCCGACTATTGATAATGAGTTGAATGCCCTTGATTGGAAAACAATAAAAAACAATAATGAGGTACATAGTTGTTGCAAAGAAGTAATGCATAAGGTTGAAGAGATCCTTTCCAAATTCTTGAGAAAGCAAAAAAATGTCAAAAAGATGTCCTTGCCTTGGCTCAATGACGAAATAAGGAGACAAATAAAAGAAGGAGACCTGGCTTTGAAAAATCTGTAAAGACAAAAACTAGTACTGACATAAATATCTTCAAAAGTTTAAGAAATCAAGTTACCAAAAATGTACGTATTGACGATGCAGTGATTTATGTGAGAGGGAAAACAGTACAGGCTGCTTCAGAGGAATTGTCAAAACATCTGCAAAAGGTAGCTGTGTGGTTTCAGAATGCTTGTCTGTCTTTAAATGTAAAAAAGACAGTGTCTGAACTGTCTAAACAACTGAATTTACAGATAAATGGACAAAACATCTTACAGGTCCCAGAGATTAAATATCTGGGCCTGGTTTTAGACTCTCAAGTTAAATTTGAGAGTCACATCAAAAAAGTCTGCAGAGTTGTCAAAGCAAACCTTTTTACATTTAGAATGATCAGAGACCACCTGCCATTCTGCCACCTGCTGCGCGCACTTTTATGCATTGCATGATTCTTCCCCACATAAGTTACTGCATCAGCTCATGGTCACAGGCCACACTCACTACAGTCAGGCCTTTGCAAATGATCTACAACAGAGCTGTGAAAATCTTGGATAAAAAGCCCATCAGATCACATCATTGTGTTAGTATTAAGAATGTAAAAATGTTAACTTTTGAAAAGTTAACATTTTATGAAATATGATCAGTTAAAGTTAATGTTTAAATGTGTGCACCAACAGGCCCCTATGGTCCTCAGTGACTGTATAGTTCCTCTCAGGTCTGTGGGCTCCAGGACCAGAGGAACTCAGAGCGGGAACTGTCAAATACCAAGACGGAAAACATAATTTGGTCAGTCTGCTTTCAGTGTGCAGGCTGCTAAAGCCTAGAACTCTCTGCCCACTGATCTGAAGGGAGAGACAAACTGGGTCCTCTTCAAACATAAACTATAAACATAAACTTCAAACATAGACTTTTTAATCAGAGGTCAGACGTGTGACCATTACTGACCGCTTATTAACTTTGTGTTGTAATGTCTTGTATTGTGTTTATGTTTTTTGTTTTTGTTTTGTTTTATGCAAGACCCATCTAGGGACGGACATTGTGAATTAGCGCTTGCTAAAATGTTATGTAACATGACTCATGGAACATACTTGTCCCTATTCAAATAAACCTAAAAATAAAATATTAAAATGTGTTTCAAACATCAGATTCCAAGCCATGAGGGGGTTAAAGTTCAGCGTTTAGGAGCTGGACAGCCCTGGGGATAAAGGTCGTCTTTCTCCTCTGAGTCCGGCAGCCTGGACAACAAAGTTTGCGTCCTGAAGGGAGCCACTGAAATAGCACTTAATATGTGCAATATTGCAACTACATCAGTTGGAAACTACCAGTTGCACTTGTGCTGTACTGTGCATTGCTTTACACTGGACAGAAAAGGGCCCAGTGGTCTGTAACACCTAGTAGAGGAAAAGGATATAAAAAAATGTTATCCAAAATTGAACTGTTCCTACAGTGATTAGGGTGATTAAGTGATATCATATAAATATTTATTTCAGCAACAAATTTAAAGAAAGAAAGAAAAAGCAAGAAAGAAAGAAAGCAGAAAAAAATTGAAAAACCCAACTATGCAAGGACATTTAATTTCCAATTCTATTTTCATACTGATGTTAATTTTAACTGAATTAACTTTAAATGAAATGAATCTCACTGATCACAAACTATTATTATTAATATTATTATTACTACTACACATAAAAACATGAGAAAATAAGTGTTTATTAGTATTATTGCATCATCATGTTCAACATGTTACAAATATTAATTATCAGTGTTTATAATGTGAAATCATACAGGAAAAGAGTGGTGTTTCTGGAAATCTCAGTAAAAAAAAAAAAAAAAAAAAAAGCCACAACTTTGTGACACAGCTGTGTGACTTCAAATAATTCACTATTGCACTTAAAGTATGTTAAAATACCTACTTTGTCATCACAATAATTTATGAGATTATTATAATGAACACAAAACAGTAGTCAATGAAACTCATATTCAAAAATGTAACTATAACTATATCATCATATTAAATCCAGGCATTATATTTTCCTTACATTATACAGTGGATATTTTGTTTAAGTTAGAAAAAGGTGGAGACTTTCAGTAGTTTGTGACAACAAAGACAAGCTATGTTTCTTTTAACTGCCTCAAATTATTGTGAGATAATGTGAAACATTTTGATAACACCTCCCAAAAATACAGAAATTGCTTCACATGCATTTTGTGTGTGCACATGTCCATGCTCATCATAATAAAGAACTAAGTGTTTGGACAATCAATCATTGCAAGCAAGATGAATCTGTGAACTAAACATGTTTTCTGCAGTGAATAGCTCTTAGTTATTACTCAGTTAGCAGGCAGCGTGGAGGACAGATAAGAAAGAACTGCAGACTAAAGAGGCAATTACAGCGCTGTCATTATGCAAGTCTGCCTTCCAAAAGCCCTTATCCGCCGCCAAGGAGACAAAAACAATGCCTTCTGTTTTTCTTGGCAACCAGTGTGTAACATTTATCAGATGTCTGGGAAGTGTGTGTGGAGAGGAAGGGAGCTGCAGAGTTGTGGTGTGGATACAGTTGGGCCTAGTAGTAAAGCTGAGTTTCCACCAAGGGTCTCAAACTAGCAGCTGTTGGTACCTGACTCAGTATAACTGTGACAATGTCAGGACAGTGGTTTATTGGTTAGCACTGTTGCCATACAGTGAGAAGGTCCAGGGTTCTCTTCCAAACTAGTCCTCTTCTGAACTAGTTTGCATGTTTCTCCGTCTTTGTGTGAGTTACCTCCGAGTGCGCTGGCTTCCTGCCACTTCCAAAGACTTGCAGGTTAAGTGAATTGGTGATATTTACTGAAGGTGCAAGTGGGAGTGTGAATGAGTTTGTGTGTCTATATGTGTTGGACCTGGGATAGACTGGCAGCCTGTCCAGGATGTATGCTGCCTTTTGCCCAATGACCACGGGTATAGGCTATAGCCCCTAGTCCATTAACTGGAATAACCATGTTTAGAAATTGGATGGATGTGACATGTCATAGCAGACCTTTATGTCATAATTCAGGCATGTGTGTGTGTTAAACACACGTGCCTAAATTATGACACAAACATACGTGCCAGTGCTTTCAACACCATAAAGCCTACGCCAATGAGGGACAAATGGGAGCTTGCAGGCGGTGGACCTTTATTGCATGTATTTGGTTTATTTAGTTATTATTCACTTCATCTCCCCTCCATGTTATTTCTCCCCTCACAGCTTACCTTTGTTCTTTTAGTTAGTTTGTTCCATTAGCTCCTGTGGTCTACAGTATGTGTTCAGTATTTATTCCCCTGAGTGTTTGGAGCGATGTACTCGTTCCTGGTCAGTTTTATTTTCCGTTTCATGTGCTCTCTTACTTTTGTGTTGTTCTGTCATACTGGTGTCTATCCTGTCTGCGCCTCTACTGCTTCTTCTCATGCACCCACTATGATCTCAGTTTGGATTATTTCCTTATTATTTTGGCCCAATGTAACATGTTATGGTTTCCATATATGTTGCTACTTCCAGATTTAGTCCTTCGCTCTCCCAAGTGTCAGCGCTTCTGCTATTGATTGATGAGAATCTTGAAGATGCTCCTTTTCACATATCCTTTGCCAGATGGTATTGGTTCCATCCTGCTTTCTGACATTCTCCCAGTATTTCCACTTACTAGCAGAGGTACCTTTCTTTGCTCAGTAGTTACAAAATTATCTGTGTTTTTTGTTTAAAAGTGCACGCACACAGTTGGAATCAATGCATCAACAGTGTGGTTTTAGGCTATAAATAAACAACAGCAGTCACCGACAACTCTTGTTCAATCTTTTAAAAGTGCTGTATGATAGTGCTAAAATGATCAGACTTGTGCTGTTTCCCAATTGTTAAGTGCTCGTGTCCTCTTACTGTTGTTCCACAGAGAGCACACTAACATACTGCAGCTGTGTGTAGTTTTCCAGCTGCACAGTTGCCAAGAGGAAGGTACTCCACAGGATTAACATGCCTAGAAGATCATTGGTTGCACTCTCCCCTTTTGGGAAGATCCATAAGTTCCCGCTGCCTCAGAAGAGCCCACAACATTCTACAAGATCCAACTCATCCTGGACACTCAGTATTTGAACTGCTGCACTTGGAAAGCAGTTCGGGATAATAAAAACACAGAAAAATAGATTTAAAAAAGAGTTTCTACCCCAAAGCAATGATAGCACTCATTGCTGCATAAACCTGACTTGTATGTGCAATATTCAATATGATTATGTGGGACAAGATGAATGTAAAAATAGCATGCACCTCCTTCCATATTAGGATTTATCTGTTGAGGTGACTGAGATCATTTGGGGTGTGGGTGGTGCTACTCAAGACTATTTTTGATTGTATCTTGTTTGAAGTGATCTGCTGGGACAGTGGCATAGCAGACACGAAGAGAGTGGACAAACTGCTCAGAAAGGTCAGTTTGGCCCTGGCATGTCTCCTTAACACAGTGCAGGTGGTGGATGAGAGGAAGATAGTAGCCAAGCTATCATCTCTGCTGGTGAACCACTCTCACCCACTACAGGAGACCATCACAGTACTGGGCAGATCCTCCAGCAGCAAACTGATTCATCTTAAGTGTATTAAATTCAGGTATCACAGGTCCTTCCTTCCTGCTGTGGTTAGACTGGACAATCAACACTCCACCAACTAAGTGTATATATTTACTTATAACCCTGGGCCTGTATAGCTCCTAACTTAGCCTAAAGATTCCTAGCAAGGAATCTTAGCCTAAGAGTGATCTAGGAAGTGACTGAGAGCAATTCTGAGCAAGGAGGGGACAGAAACTTATCTTTGTACAACACCAATTCCAATGAAGGAGAAGACCAAAGAGATGAGTACATTTCACCTGGCTGGTGGTGTATACAACCCCAATCCCAATGAAGTTGGGACATTGTGTAAAATGTAAATAAAAACAGAATACAATGATTTGCATATTTTGCATATATTCAATTGAATACACCACAAAGACAAGATATTTAATGTTCAAACTGATAAACTTTATTGTTTGTGTGCAAATATTTGCTCATTTTGAAATGAATGCCTGCAAAACGTTTCAAAAAAGCTGGGACAGTGGTATGTTTCCTTCTAACAACACTCACTAAGCATCTGGGAACTGAGGACACTAATTGTTGAAGCTTTGTAGGTGGAATTCTTTGCCATTCTTGCCTAATGTACGACTTCAGTTGTTCAACAGTCCGGGGTTTCCACTGTCATATTTTGTGCTTCTTAATGCGCCACACATTTTCTGGACTGCAGGCAGGCCAGTCTCGTACCCGCACTCTTTTACTACGAAGCCACGCAGTTGTTACACGTGCAGAATGTGGCTTGGCATTGCCTTGGTGAAATAAGCAGGGACGTCCCTGAAAAAGACGTTGATTGGGTGGCAGCATGTGTTGCTCCAAAACTTGGATGTACCTTTCAGCATTGATGGTGCCATCACAGATGTGTAAGTTGCCCATGCCATGGGCACTAACACACCCCCATATCATCACAGATGCTGGCTTTTGAACTTTGTGCTGATAACAATCTGGATGGAGTTTTTCCTCTTATGTCCGGAGGACATAACGTCCATGATTTCCAAAACCAATTTCAAATGTGTACTCATCAGACCACAGCACACTTTTCCACTTTGCGTTTGTCCACTTCAAATGAGCTCGGACCCAGAGAAGGCAGGGGCGTTTCTGGATGTTGTTGATGTATGGCTTTGCATGGTAGAGTTTTAACTTGCACTTCTAGATGTAACGACGAACTGTGTTAACTAACAATGGTTTTCAGCAACTTTCCCAGTCTTCTGTTGCCCCGTTCCAACTTTTTTGAAATGTGTTGCAGGCATCCATTTCAAAATGAAGAAATATTTGCACAAAACAATAAAGTTTATCAGTTTGAACATTAAATATCTTGTCTTTGTGGTGTATTCAATTGAATATAGGTTGAAGAGGATTTGCAAATCATTGTATTCTGTTTTTATTTACATTTTACACAATGTCCCAACTTCAATAGAATTGGGGTTGTAAGGAGGCAAGGTTGACCGCATTGCTATGTGTGACCCAGTCTTCTAAGAGCTGTGATTGGTTGTCACAAAAAGGGAAAGAGAAAAAAACAAATGCGCTCTACACTTCTAGTTATGAATGGACAGTAAAATCAACCGATCATATAACCTGGACTGTATTAAAAAATGTGTCATTATGAAAATAATGTAATGTCATGATGATGTCAAAATTAACTGAATTGTTGCACAGTTTCAAAATGTCTGAATACACCTCATTCACATGCTGATTATTATATTGATTAGCTTATTTTTATGTCTACTCTCCATGCTGGTAATTGCACACAAACGACGAGTGTGTTGCACTGGTACACGCTGCAATCCAAACCAAGTTCTCCTCAAACAGGTTAGTTTAGGCTATGATTGCTGACATCACTTACTTTGATATTAATAATTGTATGAATGTTATAGAATTTACATGCAATTTACATTTTTCACGTAGCCAGGTATCGCAATGTTGTGATGACCTTCATATCTCAGGTGTTATTATGTTACTACGCTGGGTGGGAACGTAAGCTCATTCCTGATGAGGTCAACCACAAACATTATCCCTGCATGATCAAACTGGCAGGCTGTTACTGAATCACTGCCATTCAACATAGAGAGAATATCTCTCCTCTGTCTTTCCACTGTCTTGTCTGCTTAAGATACTTTTAGGCTTCTTAAAAGTCCTCCTCCCTCCTCTTAACAGTTTTACACCTCAGGAGCTCTCTTAAGGCCTAAGATACTTTGTGAATAACTTTTATCTTACTAAGGGAAAATTCTACAAAATGTCTAAGAATTCAAGGAATTCTAAGATTTTTCTTAGAATGATGTCACTAAGAGCTACTTTTAGCCTCAGGTTGCTTTGTGAATACGGGCCCTGGTCAACAAACCACCCATTTTTTGTTAAATCTGTTTTACTGCATAAAACACACTGGACTTGCACAACTCACTGTATACGAGTATACTGTATTTGTGTACCTCTCACACTTTACCCAATATTCTCTGTTTTTTATTCTCTAGATTTGCCATGCCCAGGTATTTGTGTTTGCCTTCTATTTGCACATTTTACTGTGCCCAGTTCTATTATCACTGCTGCTGCAACATTGCAAATTCCTGCCGTGGGACTAATAAAGTAATATCTTAAGTATTTTTTGACCTATAAGCTTTTGCCTAATGTCTAAGGCTACTGATGCTGACATTTTTGGACTGCCTGCTGCTACTGACCTTTGCTAAGAATACTGAAAACCCACTTGCTTAAGCCCTCTGAAACACTTGGTGGAATCTGCTTGCTGTGCAACAAACCTCTGCTGTGACTATTGTTAATCCCTCTGCTGTAACCTTATGAAAGTCTGCCGCCTGTTTACCGCTCTGCTGTCTACCACACTGCTGCCTGGACTTCATTCTGAGTGAGGCCCATTGGACCTGAGTTTCTGTTCTTTTTTGAGAACTGTTATCCACTGGTTAGTGCCAGAGTTCTTGAGTTTTTGATTAAACTAAGCCGTTAGTCCATCATAATTTATAGCCATTGCACTTGCACAAAATGGGACCTAAAAGATGCAGATGACAATTTAAGCACATACTGTGATTTATAACAACAAACTAAATGTGTATAAATGTATCCAAACTGTGATACATGGATCCAAATATTTTGGAGATGCTGATTTTAAGCCAGATAGTCACAAAAATGTGAATGCCAGCATTACACACATTATGTTGCCATGTGCTAGTGAGTCATAACCCACTGAATGCAACATTGCATGGCGCTGGTGAATGGTCCTAGATCTGACCCTGGAATTTGTAGAGTTAAAGAATTCCAATTCTTGGGGATGTTGAAACGGAAATGTGCTCGACTTCATGAAACACACACTCTCCATTATAAAAGGCATATATTTATTCGTGGACTGTTCAAATGTTTCACTGAAAGGATGGAACCTGGCCAGTGCTCCTTGACCATTTTTACTTTAAGACAACTGTCTTCAGTAGACCTGAATCATAAAAGTAATTACCATAAATAATTCTAAAAGACCTTTGATGGTGAAATGTTAGTGCAGCTGTGGAGTGTATATCCTGGAATGGAGTAAGTAGCCATCTTTCCCAGGATATGACTTGAAAAAAAAAACAGCAACAACACATAACTGCAATTATAAGACAGTGATTCTGGGTGATCAAACCCATGGTGTGTTTTCTTTCTGAACGTGACAGTGTATGCCAGGGGTGGCCATGTTCGGTCATATAGTAGCTTTAAACATGTCAATATAATTAGCCATGAGATAATGGGTTCTCAACTGCCAGTTATACAAGCAGAGACTGAAAAGTAGGCTTATATTGAATAATGTAAACCCTTGAATGGTATGAACACTGCCCATTTGTATTTAACACATCCACAAACATTATCTTTGAGAAACTATGAAAATGCATGTACTTTATCTTTTAGAAACTTTGATTGCCATTTTTCTATCTGTTAGTTCCAGTGTGGATCCAGACTGATCCTGTAATCAGGATTGCTGATTACATCAATGGTGACAATCAAAGGCTAAGGTAAGGCTTGCTCGGGACCGGGGGTGGGTGGGAGTGGTGGGTGACTCCCTGGTGACTTTGTTGTGATTTGGTGCTATATAAATTAATTGAGTTTAACTTAATTAAATGTAAATATTCATCTCCTGATTCCTTTGATCTAGATGACAGGATCAAAACAATACAGACACACAGATAGCAATGAAAATCTTTGCAAGGTTCAAAGATCAAACACTAACTAGCAAGATTAAAGATGAGTGATGAAGATCAATGATCAGTATGCAATGCAATATGGCAAAAGTACTCATGCTACTTTCACAGCACGTGCTGCATATCTGGATCTGAACTAAATTTGCATCAGAGGCAGCTCCAGTCGAGTCAGTCGGGCTGTAGCACTGGCCTGTAACTCTATCTACCATAAGAACCTCTGTTATGACATAGACATTTCCTACAACAGTGCTCAAGATGCTGTCCTGCAGAACAGGCTGAAATCACACACAAACGTGTATGAGTACTAAAAAACAAAAACAAATAATATACATATCATGAAAAATAACCAGAAGAGGTCTGAAGTCATCTGCATTTATTATTTTTAAATGGATTATAAAATAAAACAATAAATACTACTTTACTACTATGCTACTCTCTACTTTCACCTATTTTGTTGTGTACCCTCTTTGGAACATGGGCCAGAAAACACTATAAACTTCGGTAAGAAGAGAGCCAACCAGTCATTGACAAATAATAGATAAATAATGATCAATGATTCCTGTTCATTAATTTGTGTAGTCATTAATTTTTTACTATATAAAATTTGCATCAATATAGGTATGTGCTCACAGTGAAAAAAGTTTTACACTAAAAGAGAAAGAAGCTCTACACAGTTTTCTAGTTTTCCAAAATATTTTAGTAGACACCTATTACTGTATGACAATCATAATTAGGTGCACTCATGTACCTTTAAGATTCAAGCATTTATTGTCATTGCCACAAAGAACAACGAAATTACGTCTGGAGCATCCACATACGTAGTTAAAAAGAGCAACCAGCGCAATAAATAACCCCCTAAATACCCCATGTAGCATTTATAACATCTGTACAGTGACATTTGACAGCAATATAAAAACAAGATATTGAAAAAATGCATTAAGAGTAAGAACAGACCAAATAAATAAATATAAAAATGGTGACACTGTGCAGCAATGCAGAAACCAGTTCAATACTATTAATTGATGGCTATAATCCACGGAAGGAGGGACATAGGGGGAAGAGGGCAATTTCCAAACAATAATAATAATAACAATGTGCAACAATGCAAACCAGTTCAGTGCTACTTTAAAATAAAATTACTTTATGAAGACCAAACCTTGTTTTGTAAAAGAAAATACTTTTTGTTGAAAATAAATGCAAATACAAGCACATTGAGAGAGAAAAAAAACAAGCTATATTATATGAAGCAGCAGTGAAATAAATAGTGGGGCAATAAACTCAACTCAGATCATATCAGTCAGTCAGTCAATTCTCCACAGGCAGAACTTTCTGCAAATGATTTTTGCAATATCGCTGAGTGCTGGGATACTAATTAGAAACTGTTATGTAACATGCATGACATGAGGATAATAATAGTGGAAGCAGAATAAAAAGTGCACTGCATCAGTTGATTCTGCTGCATCAGTCATGGGGAGGAATTCACTCAGATTCAAGTTTTGTGTCTTGATATACTGTGTTATTTGGGAATGTTTTGTGCTAGCTCTTGTGGTAAATGGACTGCATTTATATATCGCTTTTCCATCTACATCAGACACTCAAAGCGCTTTACAATTATGCCTGACATTCACCCATTCACACAGACACACACACCGATGTCAGGGTGCTGCCATGTAAGGCGGTCACTACACACCAGGAGCAACTAGAGGATTAAGGACCTTGCCCAAGGGCCCTTAGTGATTTTCTGGCCAGGCTGGGGTTTGAACCGAGGATCCTGTGGTCTGAAGCCCAACACTTAAGCCCCTTTCACACCGGCCCAAACAGAGTTGTGCATTGTAGTGTACCTACTACATTGAGTTATGCAGCTCTACGCAGCTCAGCGCCACGTTTCTTGCTCCCCAACGCAGCAGTAAGGAGAAGAAATTAAACCTGTTTAATTTTTTTTCTGCGTAGAGCACTAGGCGATTAAAGCACCCCATTTTAAGCAAGCCTGCGCTTCTGCATGTAAGTCTGCTCTACACTGAACTACTGCATGCAAATGTACACAGCTGTACACTGTAGAACCTGAGTCAGTGGCTCCGCACGTTGCGTGGTAGAAACAGAAGCCGGTTTGTGAGCGCTCCTCATTGCCGTGGTGCTGCTGAGTGCCAACACGATCTTTGATGGCTGTGTATTTGTTCACAGCAGGGAGGCTTTGCAGGAGCGTGACCACCCTCGTTGTCTTGGTGCTGCTGAGGGCCGACATGGTGATCAGAGTGAACTGCACCTCGGTTTATGCAAACCAGGCAGCAGTTTATAGAAGCGTGACTTGCATGCGAACAGGTTTGATCCACACAGCACGTAGCGTGTGTGATCCAACGTGCGCGAGTCTGTAATAAATGATCCATACAGCCGGCATGTGTGCATGAGCTGGCAGGGATCCATCTGTTAAAATGCACATGGGAGAACATGGTTACATTCTTTCAATTTATAAAATGGATTTCTTTCGAAATCCAGAGAACACAAACAGCAGTTCTTGAAAAAAAGAGCAGACAGAGAGACAGCTCTCTCTCTCTCTCTCTCTCTCGATATGCAGGAAAAATGCAGAGTACGCACATATTTCAGGCGTACTCTAAACGCAACAAAATGTTTATGCCAGTGTGAAAGGGGCTTTAACCACTAGACCATTGCCTGGTGATCATGTTAATGTTGTGCAAACGATTGTGGTTTTAGAATGCAGAGAAGCAATATCTGGCACCATGAGTGTCAACTGTCAACTCACAACACAACTTTGCCTGTTCCTGGTTGCTGTGGGTGGTTGTGATGAACAAGTAGTGCACGAACGGCATGCACTTTTCAAGGGTTTTTCACGACACCTACGAGTTTAATCCATGATTATAAGACAACCCCATGTTATTCAGATTTGTTTCAAGAAAGAAAACGTCATAATATATTCACACCAATACTGTATTGAATAATGTTTTTGACTTACATCATTAGCCACCTATAAGGAATGGACTTATTCCTTCATTCACTCTATTCACTCACTTTCTTGTATAGGGAAAGGTCTTAGTTTTTTACAAACCCTAGGTCTTTAGTAATTATCTTATGATACTGCAAACTTATGAGTATTGGCTCTATGGTAAAGGAATGGGACTACCAATACATAATTGGAGTTTGAGACCAGGTCTGTGCTTCAAGCTACTTGTCTATGTCTTTTGACAAGGCATATAATCTCCATTGTCACAGTCACCCAGCAGTAAATGAATGCCAGCCTTGGCTAGGGAAGTAACCAGCAATGGAATGGCATCCTGTCCAGGTGGAGTTGTGGATGCTCATCTTCTTCATGCTATGAAATCTGGAAATGAGTACCAGCACCAGCACCAGCGGGCCTCAGGGCCTACATAAGACTCCTTTCTTCTTATGATCTGTTGTAGGGGTCACCAACCCAAGTTGGAAACCAGTGTTTTGCAGGAATACCACTAGCAACTCACATAGCTGGCAGTTGACACCAGTTCAGCCAGCCATGCACCTGTGCTGCCCAGGGATGTGGTCGCGCCGACTTTATTATGACACTCACATCTCTGACTGAATTGCTCACCAAAATGACCCTGTGGACATTCTGCCCACACAAAGCCATAATTACAGTGCAAACACACTCAGCTTTGCTTTAAAGTGTGCAATAAATGAAGGGGAAAGGATAGATTTCTTCAACTGTGTTTTGCACACATGCTGGAAACTTCTCCACAATGACCTAAGATGACATTTAGAGTTAAAGAATGTGCTAATCACAGAGACGCATCATTAAGTCACATTTGTGGCTTTGCGCTGACTCTGACACTTTTGTGGTCGTCACAACCACAAAATGTAAGAACAAGAACGAGCTTTGCACTGGATTCATTAAATAAAGGCATGAAATCTTTCAGGAACTTCCCCATGAGAACACTGATTGGCCCACTCCTAAAATGTTCTCGCTTCCCTAATGCTGATTGCTATAAACATGTGGGTGCATTTATCCAGAATAGACGTCAATTAAACATGAATGCTGGAAGGCACTCTCTTTTCCTTTACCCATCCCTAAAAAAGACACGGGCGATGTCTCATTACAGAGGTAATTGTTCACAAACACATCAGACTTGTGTTTAAAGAGAAGATGCCATGATGAGAGGGTCTCTCTCACACCCCATTTTAATGATGTGGCTTCCATTACCCAGAATGCAGTGTGGTCCTGCCCAACCGGCGGTGCACAGGCAGGCTCCTGTGATGTGGTGGCAGCGGGCACCATTCCTGCACTCGCACATCTGGCCACAGTCAAGACCATAAATGCCGTCCGGGCACACTGTAGGCCGAGATAAAACATTTGACTGGTTTGAGCTGGCAGACGGAGGCACAAACGAGGGGAAAAGCCAACTTTTTTTTTTATTTGCTTCTTTGTCTTCCCCATCTCGCCCTGTTCTCTTCCTCATAAGTTCTCATTGTCTTACCACCTACTGAAAATACCGATATCAAATTGCAGCACCATGCTGCGGCTGTTGGTTTGCAGAGCGTCTGCGTTTGTTAAGTGAGCTCATGTGCCACATGTGCGGCGTATTTGCGCCACATCAAAGCCAATGGAGGCCGTTCCCTCTCGGGGGTTGAGGGAGCCCAGAGAGCTGGTAATTGGAGCACCTGCTGAGTCTACAGGCCCCACCGATAGACAGCAAAGCAAAGCCTGGTTACCGCACCTCCTCACACATGCACACCCCAACAGGATTGTTGCTGAGGCAAGAAGACGCCAAGTGTAGACGTCTGTTTCCCATCGTCACCGAGAGATTGTTTAAGTCAACTGATACTCAGGGTTTGGTAAACACTGTGCCTCCACTCAGATACTGAGGCACAAACTAGCCTCAAAATGAGTTGGTCTGACTCAGACTCTCTGAGGAAAATAAGTGCTTTAAAATATTTAATTTGAGCAAACCCAAATAACTCAAGCATCAATAACTATGTTAATTAAATAAAACAATCTCAATGTATATGTGAAAAATTCAGTAATTCCATTCACTCCACCATAAAACACAATGAACTGGTTCCACTCAAACTGCTTGAGAAACATAACTATGCTAAACCAGTTGGGGTTAGATAACTTAACCAACTGAAGCAAATAGTTATTTTATTTAAGTACAATAAACTTGCTTGATTAATGATACATTAAATTATTTCAGACTTCACAGACTTGAGGAAAATGACTGTTTTATAAAGTACTTAAATTTAAGTAACCCAAACCATTCAAGCATTAGGAATTATTTCAATTATGCAAAACAAACGTGTTGATTTGTGCCAAATTAATTTATTTCATTCATTATACTCTAAAAGGATGAACTGGTTCAACTCAGACTGCTTGAAACTATTTATTTAAATCACCTATGTTTGACATCTCAGACAGTTCAAACTTCCATGATTACTTTAATTAAATACAATAAACTTCACTGACTACTGTTACATTAACTAATTTGAATCATTACACTGTAAAAGGTGGGCAGTGCAGTGGCTTAGTGGTTAGCACTGTTGCCTCAAAGAAAGAAGGTCATGGGATCAATTCCCACCTGTGGCCTTTCTCTGTGGAGTTTGCATGTTCTCCCTGTGTCTGCATGGTTTACCTCCGGGTGCTCCGGTTTCCTCCCGTTTCCAAAAGACATGCAGGTTAGATTAGGTTCGGTGGATTGGAAACTTTAAATTGAAAGTAGCAAACACGGAATATCTGGCGTTTCAGAAACAGCCAGTGGGGCATCCTTAGTTATAGTGTTGTCCAGTGTGGTAACAGGCACTAAATTTGCATAACATGTCCCTCTACAGTTTTTATGGGTACATCTGTAGAAACAGGCCACAATCTCAAAATGAAAAATATTCCTTCCTAGCACATAAACTACATTGTCAATATACTGGATTTCCTGCACTAGTTTCCCCACTAAGCTAGTGGACTCCACACTCACATTAATAGTAGGCCCTACAGGCTCTCTAATCACCTGCTTCATGGCCTGCTGTAGAGTACTAATATTACCCTCCCTGTAGAACTCTATTTTCACAGATAAGATGGTGTCACCTTCCCTAGCAGGTGAAGGCCAGCCATCATCAGCAAGCCACGGCGACCTCAGAAAGAGGGCCAGTTATCAGTAAAGCCGAAACCAGCCTAAAACAGTGTAAACCTTCTGACAAACTGCTCTTGGAAGTACCAAAATACAGAAGGAAGCTCAGAGGGGACAGGGCTTTCTCTATTACTGCTCCTAAATTATGGAACAGCTCGTCTTTGTCTGTGAGAGAGGCCCCTTCACTGCCCATTTTTAAAGTTAGTTTAAAAACATTTTATTTTTTTCCTTGGCCTTCGGCCCCAGAGAGACTTAGTTTTTAAATTGTACTTCTTATTCATTTGTTTAAATGTGTTTTAATGGATGTTTTAGTGTACAGCACTTTGTGTCAGCAGTAGCTGTGTTAAAGTGCTTTTTAAATAAAGTTGGTATGGTATGGTATTCCTTCTGCAATTTTATGTACTAATAATAATAATAATAATGAATTTCTGTGCAGGTGCAGCTTGCTTTTAAAACCAGACACTGTTGTTCATATACTTTCAAATTTTTAAAATCTTGTTGGGATTGGTATAATTTTGGTGTTTAAAAACTACACTGACATACACTGCAGAAACAAGGATCAATTCACTGACTGTTTGTTTTATTGACAACTTGCCCTATAACTTGTGCCACACACGAAAAGCACCCCATTTTCATGAATGTTTCTTTAATTTTATTTTACTATTTATAATCCTTCCCCTTCTCATAACTCTAACCATAACATAAGTGTCTCCCTTCCTCTAACCCTAACCATAACCACCCCCCACATCCCCGTCACCCCGTCATGACAAGTGCCCCATTTTCATCTTAAAGGTGGGAAAACAAGCAGAGTAAGCAAAATTAAATATTATAATATAAATGTTTAAGTCTCTACATAAATAAATGTTTACGTTGAAAGCGAAATAAATAACAATCCCTCCTGTGGGTTCACCACCTGCAGAGGGGGCCATGGGGGTCGGGTGCAGAGAGGATTGGGTGGCGGTCGAGGGCGGGTGGCCCGGCGGCCCGGTCCATACTCACAGCCCCTGGCTGTTGGGACGTGGAATGTCACCTCGCTGGGGTGTGTTGGATCCGCTGGGAGGGGAGGAAGCCGGTCAGACCTGGCAGGCCCAAACGTATCGTGAGGGTCTGCTGGGAATGACTGGCAGAACCCTCTGTCAGCGAGGTCTTCAACTCCCACCTCCGGGAGAGCTTCTCCCAGATCTCGGGGGAGGTTGGAGACATGGAGTCCGAGTGGACCATATTCTCCACCTCTATTGTTGATGCGGCCGCTCGTAGCTGTGGTCACAAGATCTCTGGTGTATGTTGCGGCGGCAATCCCCAAACCCGGTGGTGTACGCCGGAAGTAAGGGATGCCGTCAAGCTGAAGAAGGAGTCCTACTTATCTTTGTTGGTAGGTGGGACCCCGGAGGCAGCTGACAGGTACCGGCAGGCCAAGCGTGCCACAGCCCGTGCGGTTGCAGAGGCAAAATCTCGGGTCTGGGAGGAGGACTATCGGTCGGCCTCGAAGAGATTCTGGCATACCATCCGACGCCTCAGGAGGCAGAAGCAGGTCTCCACCAGCACTGTTTATGGTGCGGGTGGGGAGCTGTTGACCCTGACTGGGGACGTTGTCGGGCGGTGGAAGGAATACTTTGAGGATCTCCTCAATCCCATCATCACGTCTTCCGAAGAGGAAGCAGAGACTGGGGACTCAGAGGCGGACTCATCCATTACCCAGGCCGACGTCACCGAGGTGGTTAGAAAGCTCCTCGGTGGCAAGGCTCCTGGGGTGGATGAAATCCATCCTGAGTACCTTAAGTCTCTGGATGTTGTGGGACTGTCTTGGCTGACACGCCTCTGCAACATTGCGTGACGATTGGGGACAGTGCCTCTGGATTGGCAGACTGGGGTGGTGGTCCCTCTGTTTAAAAAGGGGGACCGGAGGGTGTGTTCCAACTATAGGGGATCACACTCCTCAGCCTTCCCGGTAAGGTCTATTCCAGAGTACAATTCGACCGATGGTCGAACCTCAGATTCAGGAGGAGCAGTGTGGTTTTCGTCCTGGTCACGACACATTGGACCAGCTCTACATGCGCCATCGGGTGCTCGAGGGTTCATGGGAGTTCGCCCAACCAGTCCACATGTGTTTCGTGGATCTGGAGAAGGCGTTCAACCATGTCCCTCGGGGCACCCTGTGGGGGGTGCTCCGGGAGTACGGGGTCCTTTGCTAAGGGCTATCTGGTCCCTGTACGACTGCAGCAGGAGCTTGGTTCGCATTGCCAGTAGTAAGTCAAACCTGTTTCCAGTGCACGTTGGCCTCCGCCAGGGCTGCCTTTTGTCACCGGTTCTGTTCATTATTTTTATGGACAGAATTTCTAGGCGCAGCCAGGGTGTAGAGGGGGTCTGGTTTGGGAACCACAGAATCTCGTCTCTGCTGTTTGCGGATGATGTGGTTCTGTTGGCTTCTCTCAAATCAGGACCTTCAGTGTGCACCTGGGCGGTTTGCAGCCGAGTGTGAAGCTTCCAGGATGAAAATCAAAACCTCCAAATCCGAGGCCATGGTTCTCGACCGGAAAAAGGTGCTTTGCCCTCTTCAGGTCGGTGGAGTGTCCTTGCCTCAAGTGAAGGAGTTTAAGTATCTCGGGGTCTTGTTCATGAGTGAGGGACGGATGGAGCGTGAGATTGATAGACGGATCGGTGCAGCATCTGCAGTGATGCGGTCGCTGTATCGGACCGTCGTGGTGAAGAGAGAGCTGAGTAGGGGGGCGGGGCTCTCGATTACCAATCGATCTACGTTCCGATCCTCACCTATGGTCATGAGATTTGGCTCATGACCGAAAGAACGAGAAGAATGCGAGTACAAGCGGCCGAGATGAGTTTCCTCCGCAGGGTGGGTGGGCGCTCCCTTAGAGATAGGGTGAGGAGCTTGGTCACTCGGGAGGAGCTCGGAATCGAGCCACTGCTCCTCCACGTCGAAAGGAGTCAGTTGAGGTGGCTCGGGCATCTTTTCCGGATGCCCCCTGGACGCCTCGCTGGAGAGGTGTTCCGGGCACGTCCCATTGGGAGGAGGCCCCGGGGAAGACCCAGGACACACTGGAGGGACTACATCTCTCGGCTGGCCTGGGAATGCCTTGGGGTTCCCCCGGAGGAGCTGGGGGAGGTGTGTGTGGATCGGGAGGGGCGGCTGGGCGGCTTTGCTTGAGCTGCTGCCCCCGCGACCCGACTCCGGATAAAGCGGAAGAAAATGGATGGGAAATAACAAGCAAAATCAGATTGTGTAATTTGTACTGAGAAACTATGATTTTTGGTGCTTGATGGTTAGAGTGGGCTGTGAAAAAGTGAAAGGCTGATGGTCAATTCCTGACTGTCCTTGCAGAAGCCTTAAAACAACAAATTGCTCCTGGTCCTAACCCAACTAAAACTGCCCAGGGTTTGTGGAGAGGAGGGCAACTTTCTTAGGTGGGGCACCAGTCAAATAGAGAATTAATTAGTGTGCTGCTCAAGTGATTAATGCACTTGCTTTCAAAACAGAAAGTTCGCAGGACAAGAGCACCAGTGCCCATTCTTCATGATGTGTGGAGTTGCGTCAGGAAGGGACATCCAGCATAAAACTGCTATGGCAACCCAAAGAGAAAGGGAGAAGCTGAAATAACTTACTATCAATGTATTAATGGTGTTCATGTTAACTAAGGTATTAATTGATACTTCATTTAATAATTTGTAAAGCCACTGAACATCATTAAATGACTGCAAAACACAGTGCACTGTCAGGTCCATGTTAGTTCATGCTTATTGCATTAACTAACATGAACACCATTAATAAATCAAATACAGTAGTTAATGCTTAATTGGGTCCACTCTTTTGGACACTGCTCTTGTGAAAAACAAGACAACCTGTGCTGTGATTTGCCATTATACAAATAAACTCAACTGAATTGAATATTCATGAATTGGTATTACTGCATTAACCAATGACAATTAAGTCTCTGGGGTCCGAGGGCATTTTTTGGACAGTTCACTCGCCTCGCATAAATGTTTTATTATTACTGTTAATAGCTCTCCCTGCATCCCACAATCAAGTTTTATGTCTCTTTTTTTCAGGACAACCTGTGCTTTCAGAATATATATGTTTTTGTTGTGTTTTATAAGTGTAATAAAGGTTTACAATCAAAAACAGGCAAGGGAAAAATAAAGTGAAAAATAATTTTCCACACATTTATTCAAAACACACAGCAAACTATAATAAACAACTGTTTTGACACTTTATAAAGGTAATTTGAGGTCTTGTATGAAAGTGAACAAAAAGGTTCAAACAGTAAACACAAATGCACATTTTGAACAATATATACAAAATGGTCTATGCATTTGGTTGTCCATTGATATAGTAAACAGTACTTTACACAGAGAAAGCAACAGGCTTATCCAGTAACATTCACATGCAGACTAGTGGAGCAATCCTGATAGTTACACACTCTTTGTTTGAGCATGTGAGATTGTCATCAGAGGCTCTCCGTCTGCTCCTGCTTTCACTGATCGCTGTGCGTAATGGCGCAGGGCACACTGAGTATGTACTAATAGTATGTACTCATTGGAGCACCCAGGGGGCTATTCAAACGGGCCAACTAGTAACATCACGCCTGAAAATGATCTTTGGCTTTTCACGTGAGGTAAATCTGCCCTACGATTGGATTTTGGTAAACCATGTGACGGTGAACCAATTCCAATTGGACACTCACATTGCACACGTCATCACACAGCTTCTATGAGGAGTACAAAGATGGCCGATGGCTGGCTCGAAAGTCAGCGGAGTTAACCATTCTGCAAAAAAAAGAGTAAGTTTCTATCTCATATCATTAAAAAGTTATTTATAATTTCGTAAAGCTTGGTCTTAGCCATCGTATACGACGGCTTCGACCCCAGAGGGTTAATGTGTTGTAAAGTGTGACCCTCTTCTGTGATGTGATTTGTGAAGCCAAAGGCAAATTTCCACTGTGGTGGGTCATAAACTTATTCTATTTATCATGACTCAGCAGAAGTATGAAGGTTCCTTTTGGCATAACAAGTTCTTTCATTCAGTTTGTTAGTCTTGGGAATGCTGCTCTGGCTATGCTAGACTGCTGAATTACATTTCTCTTTTCAGTACCATCTTCTGTTTATGGACTGGACAAGAAGACATGAGCTTGCTGGGCTTGTGTTGCATTTGACATGGTACTCAATCTGTCTTGATTATGTCAGCATTTACTGTACATCTAAATCTGAACAACAGCAGAGCACCATATGACCAAACAAGCCCGAACTTAGACTGCAACAAAATGTAAGATGATTTTGTGGATTCTATATGCTGTTGCACTCAGGGTGTTCCCCAATGGTTAATGCATCACACAGTTCTTTTCAGTATGGCTCAAGGCTTACATTACGTAAATTCTCCTTTTCTTCTCAGCACTTTCAGTCAGGGACATTGCTGTGTTTGATGCTGCCAGCGTGATGTCTCTGACAGCCTCTGTAGTGGTCCGCCTGTGATGTTTTTATAGCTATCCCGCTGACAATGGTGTCATAACCAAGCTGTACATAATCACCCTCTAGTACTGTGGCAAAACTGCCTTATTGTCAGTTGTTTTTGTTTATGATACCAGCTGCTGACACTAAGTAAGCCAGTTTTCTACGTGCTAAAGGAAAGTGGTGCAGAAATATTTATCTACATGTAGCAGTGGCCTTAGTGGCCACCACACATAGGCTCTGGAAATGAAAGAAACTGACAAGTTAATTCCAAGTCACATGTAACTTTAGCCACACCTACTCCTAATATAATCATGCATATGATAATAACCGTAATCCCTGGAACAAACCCATACATGTCAGAATCAGAATCAGAAGAAGTTTATTGCCACTGCCATTGAACAGGATTCACAGACTAGGAATTTGCTTCGGTACAATGGTGCAACATTAAGAAGAGATAAAATGCTAAGATAAAATATAACGTGTCAAAATAAGATAAAATCTAAGATAAAAAAAAGAAATATGAAATATGAAAGGCTGTGTGCAAACACAGGATGGACTCATTCACTCACTGCATTTTACACTGGAAGTCCCCAAGCTGTAAAAATACTATTTTTAATGGATTTGAAAGGTATATTTGAAAGAGTGCCTTGGTACACATAATTCCACATTTGAAAGGCTTCTGCATCAACAGAATTATGTATACCAAGTATGGCAAGTCGAACCTCTGACTGAAGAGGAACAATGTGGGTTCCGTTCTGGTCGTGGAACAACTGACCAGCTCTTCATTCTCACAAAGATCCTGGAGGGTGCCTGGGAGTTTGCCTATCCAGTCTACATGTGCTTTGTGGATTTGGAGAAGGTGTATGATCGGGTACCCCAGGATATACTGTGGGAGGTGCTACGGGAGTATGAAGTGAGGGGGTCCCTTCTCCTTGCACCTTGTCACCAATCCTGTTTGTGATATTCATGGAAATTATATCGAGGTGTAGTTGGGAGGAGGAGGGTTTCCAGTTGGTGGGCTCAGGGTGTCATCACTGCTTTTTGCAGATAATGTGGTCCTGTTGACTTCATCGGCCTGTGACCGCCAAAACTCACTGTATCAGTTCACAGCCGAGTGTGAAGCGGTCGGGTTGAGGATCAGCACCTCTTAATCTGAGGCCATGATTCTCAGCAGGAAACCAATGGATTGCCTACTCTGGATAAGGAATGAGGTCTTGCCCCAAGTGAAGGAGTTCAAGTACCTCGGAGTCTTGTTCATGAGTGACAGAACAATGGAGCATGAGATTGGCCGGAGAATCGGCGCAGCAGGGGCAGTATTGTATTCACTCTACCGTAGTGTTGTGATGAAAGGGAGCTGAGCCAAAAAGTGAAGCTCTCGATCTACTGGTCAGTCTTTGTTCCTACTCTCACCTATGGTCATGAGGGTTGGGTCATGACCAAAAGAACTAGATCGTGGGTACAAGTGGCCGAAACAGACTTCCATAGGAGAGTGGCTGGTGTCTCCCTTAGAGATAAGGTGTGAAGCTCGGTCATCTGTGGGGAGCTCGGAGTAGAGTTGCAGCGTTGAAAGGAGCCACCTAAGGTGGTTCGGGCATTTGGTAAGGATGCCCCCTGGGCACCTCCCTAGGGAGGTGTTCCAGGCAGATCCATCTGGGAGGAGACCCCGGGAAAGACCTAGGAATAGATGGAGAGATTATATAATGCCTCGGGATCCCCCAATCAGAACTGGTCAATGTGGCCCAGGAAAAGGAAGTCTGGGGTCCCCTGCTGGAGCTGTTGCCCCCACAACCTGATCCCAGATAAGCGGTTGAAGATGAGTGAGTTTAGTATGGCAAGCAAGTTTTATGCTATAATGAATTCCACAATGTGCACACAAAGGATAATGAAAGGATGTGAGCAGAAAGGGTCTGTATATCGTAATTAATTAATTTAACTTCGGAAGAATTTATTTTATGTCATGTTTTAAGGTAAGAATTATCCTGTGCTAAGTCCCTCTGCACACTCCTGTACAGCAGATGGCAGTATGCACCTAACATCAGTTTCAGTCTGCCTGTTAACTGAAAGAAGAATTCAAAAATGTTTCACCCAGTGTGGTGCTTCGAGTTAGCCGTTGTTAACTTACACAACTGACATAAAAGCTATGGCATCATTGATTCAATTCATCTTTATAGTAAGTCGCTCCAAGATGTTTCACCTGAGAGGCGGAGGAGACATGCCTCTGAGATGTTACATAATCCAAAAACAAAGTCCTTTTGGCATTGATTTGGTGCATTAAAATTCACCACAAACTAATCAGTTCATTCTCATTATGCATTTTTTGTAATTTGGTACGTTGCAAGATGATACCATATGTTGTTTTTGAGTTATTATCTTCTACACAAACTGGCTGGGATGGACAAATTTGGTTTCAGATCCTATAATGTCGTCAGCAGAGTACGCAGTTCTCAAAAACTGAAGAACATCACAAAGACAACCATGGCAACTCTGAAGGAGTTGTAGGTTTCTGTGGCGGTCCGTCACCACTTACAGCTTCATGGTTGAAGATTTTCTTGTGCCGCCCGTGTGCCTTCTGGAAAACTGCAGCCAAAATTTCCCACCTTTTTAAAAAGGGGAATTATAGGATATAGGAAGTATTTTTTTCTTAATCTGAATTCAATCCAGGTGATCTGCAGGAGCAGTTTGGGTGAACAGTGCACAGTCAAACTGTGTGTGTGTGTAAGTACTAACTTGCATAGTGTCAAATTAACTCTATTTGTGATTCATATAACTATCACTAGTTCCATGTTGCTTTTTACCCAAGGCCAACATATGGCCATCAGGTATTGCGAAGACCTGGCGTCCGTCCATCCGGCTGTCTGTGTACAGCAGTTCTACTACTGCCACAGTCTTCAAATTCACAGGGAACATTCTTGGGATACAGACCTTGGAGAAGTTCCAAGATGGCTAACCTCGATGTATTTTAAGAGGTGTTTTAATAGGTTTGAAAAGATACATTCTGTTATCTGATCCGTTTTGTCCTCGAGTGACACGGGTGACAGCCAATTAGAGCTGCACTGTGACTCAAGTGGCTGGTTTCTGCAAAACTGCATACTCTCACGAGCGCCACTAACTTATCTTATGGCAAACTAAAAGTGGACGCTCTCGTTTTGGCCAAACTTCAATACAGTTTTTGTATATTCTGTGTTAGTACGTGCCCGCGGCCATACTGCGCAAAAAGTAGTTCCCAGCTAATTGTGATATTTGGCAAAAGAACTGGTGTATCTCGTATGTTTTTATGCCTAAATGATCGTAAGCCAATACTCACACTCATCCAGCAGCATCTTCTCATGTCGGCAAATTCAGCGCCATTTTGCAAACAACCAGAAACTGGGTCAGGCGAAAGTAGTCCAGCGAGCTCAATCTGTGGACGAGCTATCCCACAATGCCAAAACAGCAGAGATGTCACTCCAATGAGAGCAGCTCGCTGAGCAGGGTGGCAAAACTGCTTTGTGTTGTGTGTTTACATACAAACAATATACGTACATACAAACGCTAGCGAGAGGTAAGCACTTCTAAAACTGAAAACACTGTTTTTGGAACCTATTAACACCTCTGAACTTATTTAGAAGACATTTTACAGAGGTTAGCATGATGAAGTCACTTCCTAGTTTAGCAACTTGCTAAGTGCTTCGTTTACAGTATATAATGTAAAAGCAAGCAAGAAATAAACACTTCTAAAACTTAAAACTCTGTTCTTGTAACCTGATAACACCTCTGTTGTCATTTCTGGTGTCACATTTTGTGGATGTCACTTTCACTAACTCAAAACTTTCTATGGAGTTAAATTTGTCTTGTTAATATTAATACGTGCAAATGAGGGTGACATAAAACATAAACAAATGATGATTTGATCATTTACAAATTGTATTTAAGACAATAGGATCGTAATAATTCAACAACTGCAAATTATAAATAACACAATACTCATATGGCTGAGGGTATTTTAGCATTGCGTTATATTTTTAACTTTACAATCAAAGCTGTAAAAAACAAAACAAACAAACTTCACATAAAAATGGCTGTTTTAGTAAAAATTATCAAAATGAAACAATTATAATAAAAATACTTTAAAAATACTATTGGAAAGAAAGGACTGTCTGAAAACTGGATAACAGTGGAGGAACTGGTGGGACTACCAACCTGTAAACCCTGAAATATACTTGAAATCTTGATGTATACATTTATTTTGTGAAAAACTAATTCATTCAGTTGTAACAAATTAATTTAAGTTGTTCCAAGTTTCAATTTTATCCACTAAACTCAGCTGACATATGAAGATAAAGGGACACCAGCCCTGCACTGTTTATATTATTGAATTTACATATTTGATAATTAAGAGAAACAGTATCTGCATTTGAATTTAATTATCTGTTTGTGCCAGCAGGGGGCGCCTGGTTTCCATGGGCAGGGCAGTAATCAGTCATCTGATATTAGCTGGGGGTCTGCAAGTGTTTCTAAAGTGTAGACTCATCCCTGTGAGTCTTTGTTTATAGGTAGGTGCTGACAACTCTGTCCACCACCGCACACTGCGACATGGCTGAAAGAAAAAATGAGCTCTTTAAGACAGGAGGATTATTTCCAGATCCCTGCTTGTGTAAAAGCTGCTGCTGTCAGCCCGTAAAGCTGGTCCAGAGACCACACAGCCAGGGAGCGCAAACCACAGAAACAGAGCAGATAGACAGAAAACAGAATACAACTTCCTGGTGCTGCTTTGGACACAGGATAAAATCCGATGATGCAAACAAAACAAAAACAGTTTCTTTCACACTATTGTGGATGGTCAATGCCAGTAGAACCAGAGCTCATTTTTTCCACAAGAGTTTGGGCTATTTGTATACGAACAATAAAACAGCAGACCAGAAACAAAGCGCAATCCATGTTAATCGGCTACACATCAAACTTTATGATGCTGAGGCTGAAAGTAGGTGAAAACGCAACATGGAAATGCAAATCAAGGCCAGAAAAGGAATGCCACTCTGTGATTCTGTGAAACAGATGACCCGGAGAGATCTGGTCCTTCTCACAGAACAGGCCTCTTCCTGGAGGAAGAGGCCCAGCAGAAGACGGAGAAACTGGACACCCCTGTTTGAGGCAAAAAGGCCTCTAGAAAAGAGAATCTGGTCAGAGTGATAGCTTTATTTCCACAGCAACATCCAATCAGGACAACGTCTTCATCTGAGGCCATTAGACTGTTATGTCTAAGGATGTGAAGCTCTGTTCTAGTGTGACACGGCTGTGATTTACAACAACCATCGTACTACGGAGGTGCTATGAATTTCTGGGCATGCTTGTGTGTACTTACAGTAAATCTTACACTTTGTAATAACATGAGGCCACTTCAAGTCAAAAGACTATAATCAAAATAAATTGTTCATGGTGTTAAGACTCCTGGAGTGATGGGATGTCTTTAAATTCAGGAAATCTATCACAGTGATGAGGTGAATGAAGGGCTTCTGAAAAAAACACTTTATAAACTATTAAATACAGTCATATTATAAATTTTAGAGCAATTATCTTATATTTAGTGCATCACAATAAGAAAGGATGAAAAACTCGGGAGAAAAATGTATTTTAGCACCCTCTAGAGGTCATACAGCACAAGAACAATAACGCCACAAGCAATGTACAGAAACCATATACAAGTTCGAAAATCAGCAGAACTAAACAACACACACATACACACACACAAGCACATTTAATGACATTTGTGGTGCATTTAAATATGTTACAGGGTGATCTTGCTGACCTAAAAAAACAAACAGGATGGCCCAAGAGTAAAACTTTCAAATTTTGACACTGCAGTGTAACAAAACAATCAAAAATGTCAATGAATTATTTTGGGTTTTTTTTTAACATTAAACATTTTTCAACGTTTTTCCTCAGTGACTTATAAAATATTTGTTTGAGCCTTCATATGTAAAATATGTTTGGGGTATGGGGTTAGCGTTAATTTGGCTATAAAGGGCCTGTTGCACCTTGGCTGTTGTATGTGTTGCCTGTATGTTTGTAACTGCATAAACTCAAAAGACCATTTTACACATTACCGTATAGTCTTGTTTTGACCTTGTGTTAAGGTAGACTTCAGTAAAATTAAATTGTGATGTGTTCACATTGTGGTATTGAGCTCTGCACACCACACTGATCCAGTCTTTACAAACACAGAATTGTTGGTACCGCTATAATTACTTAGGCTTTTCACACATTCCTAAACATTTGCTTACATGAGCCATGTCATTAGCTGCATTTATTTTGGACTTCAAAATATTTTTATAGGAAACCAGATAGAAACATTTGAAAATGGACATGTTCCCATGCAGGTTTGTTTTCTTTTTTCTTTTGGTCTTGAGAGAAAAGTAATTTGTTTTTGTATAATTCACAATTCCTGTCACAACACCCTTTCTCTAAATTCACACTCACACAATGCAACTATTTCTGGCCTCTGTATACTTCTCCGTCACCACTCTCAAACCAAACAATGCATCTGTAGGGCTCTTTCTCAGCATAAAGCTATATTGCTTCTCATATGAGCAAAGCGTCGCACAGTGGCGCGAAGCTCACTCATGGTACAGGGCATCCTAAACAGGAAGTACCAATTTTCAAATCCACAGTAAAACAGGAAATGTTCAAATTTCAAACACTTCCCGGATTGACAGACGAGATCCCATGGAATCTCGCAGGAACTCAGTGGCAAGCTCACACTCAAACAGGAAGTGCCAATTTATCAGTCACAGTGAAACAGGAAATGTTCAAATATCAAATACTTCCTGGCATGGGTGGAGCTAGAGAGGAGGCCCGGGTTTCACTGGACTCTCCTGAAATCTGACTGGACACAGATGACTGACATGTCGGCACCACACGTCTGGTTGAAAGACCTGCATTTTCAAATCAGTGAGTCAGACTGACTGCTAGGTTCCTCCTGTCCAGTAGTTAGTGCTGTGTACCACGAAAAGTTATACTCCACCTTAGCAGAAGAAGAAAAATGTTTGCTCCAGATTTGAACTGAACACATCGTTTGAACCATGGACTTCATATCACACCAAATTTATATTAATACAATAACATGCTTTCGGAGGGCGGTATGCATTTTCAGAGGCCTGACGTTCATGCCCAGTTGCCCAAACTGTAACTCGGGCAAATATCTGTCATTGTGGGCGACGGCATGGACGGAGGGACTCAGAAAATGCATACTGCACGACAACAGCATGTTATTAGCATTATTACCACGTACTGAGATACACAGCACGTAACGCGTACATAAAAAGTTGGCTCACTAAACTTTTGTCGTGTCGGCTGGCGCGCGCTGCTCTCCAAATTCGGCAGTGCGTCCTCATCAAGCTGGCTGCTTTGGCTGCTGTTCATTGTCATACTATCCATGAGAAAATCATCCGGAATATCCATATTGGGACCAACACACACTTCTCGCTTTTTTATCTTTTCATCTGTGGACAGCTTTTTTTTTTTTCCCCTCTGCGGACAGTTCTTGGGCTGCGCGTTATGACGTCATTTGTTTACGCACAGCGGGCGGGTAAAGCCAGGTAGCGTTGACGTAAATCTACGATACCGGCATAGCAACGTCCCAGTAAAGTGATAATAATGGTGAGTAAATGACCGTATTTTATGTCAGAAATGAGGTCCAGGTTGTTAAAAGCAGCATTTCTCCTTTAATTAGGGCTGCCTTATATACACGTTTAAATTAACAGACAGCAGCTGGTTCCGTTGGCTTATTAGTGCAGCAGATAACTGAAACAATCCTTCAAATGGTGATACAAGCATCAAATTCAGTTTTCTGTATGATTGGAGCATCTTAATTTAGACCAGGGGTGGGCACCTTTTTCCAGAAAGGGCCAAGAGGGTGCAGGTTTTCTTTGCAGCCACTGATTCCACCAGGTGATTTCAATGATTAACTGATTCCATCTGCTCAAAGTGATATTAATCAGTGAAAACACCTGGTGGAGTCAGTGGCTGCAAAGAAAACCTGCACCCTCTTGGCCCTTTCTGGAACAAGTTGCCCACCCCTGATTTTGACTCCTGTGTAATTCTTCAACTGACCCCTACCCTGGCTGTCTATTGAAAATTCAAGTGACCAATCGGTGGTTGTTTTTTTTTTTTTTTTAAAGAGTTCATGTCTATGGATTATTTGTGCCAGATTTGATGTTTGTATCACCATTTGTAGGATTCCACTCTAAATATTCTTTTATCTGCTGAACTATATATGAGATGTAAGCTGCTGCGCCTCAGTGTTCTCAGTTGTCCTTAAAAGTATTGGAACACTTGGTATTTCACACATTTTAATTTGTTTATTCCATTTCAAATACACTTTTTTCTAAAATTATCTTCCTTAACTCAAACTGAAAGCAAATCTCTACAACTTGATATACGAGGGCTGTCAATAAAGTTACGGTCCTTTTTATTTTTTTCAAAAACTATATGGATTTCATTCATATGTTTTTACGTCAGACATGCTTGAACCCTCGTGCGCATGCGTGAGTTTTTCCACGCCTGTCGGTGACGTCATTCGCCTGTGAGCACTCCTTGTGGGAGGAGTCGTCCAGCCCCTCGTCGGAATTCCTTTGTCTGAGAAGTTGCTGAGAGACTGGCGCGTTGTTTGATTAGAATTTTTTCTAAACCTGTGAGACGCATCGAAGTGGACACGGTTCGAAAAATTAAGCTGGTTTTCAGTGAAAATTTTAACAGCTGATGAGAGATTTTGAGGTGATTCTGTCGCTTTAAGGACTTTTCACGGTGCGAGATGTCGTGCAGCGCTCTCAGGCGGCGTCATCAGCCTGTTCAAGCTGAAAACCTCCACATTTCAGGCTCTATTGATCCAGGACGTCGTGAGAGAACAGAGAAGTTTCAGAAGAAGTCGGTTTCAGCATTTTATCCGGATATTCCACTGTTAAAGGAGATTTTTTTAATGAAAGACGTGCGGGCGGGTCCGCGCGTCGGGACGCAGCCGACGCGGTGCGGCGGCACAGGAAAAACACCTCCGTGTTGATAACCATTTGTAAAATCCAGGCGGCTTTTGATGGCTTTCAGTGGAGTGAGTATATGAGAAATTGTTTAACAGGCAGGACATGTTCCAACTTGTCCTTAAGGCTTTCAACAGAGGTGTTTTTCCTGTGGCGGAGCGTCGCGGCGGCTGCGTCCCGACGCGCGGACCCGTCCGCACGTCTTTCATTAAAAAAATCTCCTTTAACAGTGGAATATCCGGATAAAATGCTGAAACCGACTTCTTCTGAAACTTCTCTGTTCTCTCACGACGTCCTGGATCAATAGAGCCTGAAATGTGGATGTTTTCAGCTTGAACAGGCTGACGACGCCGCCTGAGAGCGCAGCGCGACGTCTCGCACCGTGAAAAGTCCTTAAAGCGACAGAATCACCTCAAAATCTCTCATCAGCCGTTAAAATTTTCACTGAAAACCAGCTTAATTTTTCGAACCGTGTCCACTTCGATGTGTCTCACAGGTTTAGAAAAAATTTTGATCAAACAACGCGCCAGTCTCTCAGCAACTTCTCAGACAAAGGAATTCCGACGAGGGGCTGGACGACTCCTCCCACAAGGAGTGCTCACAGGCGAATGACGTCACCGACAGGCGTGGAAAAACTCACGCACGCGCACGAGGGTTCAAGCATGTCTGACGTAAAAACATATGAATGAAATCCATATAGTTTTTGAAAAAAATAAAAAGGACCGTAACTTTATTGACAGCCCTCGTAAATTAATTAAAAACATAAAATCCAGCTTCCTGATGAAGTGGTGTAGAGGAGGACTTTCTTAAAAAGAAGACCTGAAAGTTCAGCTACAATTTGACAGAAAGTACATTTGAGATGAAAGCCAAAATTTGATGTTTTGGTGAAAGAAACTTTTGTATTTCTATTTCTGAACTCCAATACATATTCAGTGACTTGGAAATGTTCATGTTTCCATCCCCTGACTTGTCTAAAGAAAACTGGCAATAAAACTGATTATTATTTACAGGTTTTATCAAGTTTTAGAGATTTGCTTTCAGTTTGAGTTTGAGGAAGATAATTTTAGAAATTTTAATTATTTTTTTTTATTATTATTATTTCTTGTATTTAAAATGGCATAAACAAATTAAAATGTGTGAAATTCCAAGTGTTCCAATATTTTTGGAGGGGACAGTATCCTAACCTTATGATGAGTGCAAAATGAGTGTGGTATTATTACTGTTTTGTTTAAGAATGTTTAATTTTCACTGTTGCTGCACTTTGTGTCAAATCATAGTCATATTATGTATCATATTGACATGACAATTCAGTAAGGTTTATCTTCTATTATACATTCCAAATCTGGAACCACTTCCTTTCTGCGTCGAGCACAGGACGCAAAAAAAATTAAACAGGTTTAATGTTTCGGCGCCCGATTTGCTTCCTCCATTGCGCCCAGCGCGCTGTTGTGGCGCCGAGCTGCATTGTCTCGGCACTGAGTTGCTTCCACGCAGTGTCATCATAATGACGCACAACGCAACTGGGAGCACCCCCAGTGTGAAAGGGGCTTAAGGTACACCAAAATATCTTTAAAAAAAAAAGAGAGTAGAGTCACTTCGGTGTCTGGTCTTGAGAACCAGGGATGGTAGGTTGATAAGCTTTTTTTATCCCATGGGAACTCTCCTTACCCACCTAAGCAGCTCAAGATTATGGACAGCATGTATATAAGTGACACTTACATGACAATTTATATGGTTGTTCACAGTCAGCTGTGTCTAAACTCTGGACCAAATACAAACAACATGGGAAGGTTGTTAAAGGCAAACATACTGGTAGACCAAGGAAGACATCAAAGCGTCAAGACAGAAAACGTAAAGCAATATGTCTCAAAAATCGAAAAATGTACAACAAAATAAATGAGGAATGAATGGGAGGAAACTGGAGTCAACGTCTGTGACCGAACTGTAAGAAACCGCCTAAAGGAAATGGGATTTACATACAGAAAAGCTAAACGAAAGGCATCATTAACACCTAAACAGAAAAAAACAAGGTTACAATGGGCTAAGGAAAAGCAATTGTGGACTGTGGATGACTGGATGAAAGTCATATTCAGTGATGAATCTCGAATCTGCATTGGGCAAGGTGATGATGCTGGAACTTTTGTTTGGTGCCTTTCCAATGAGATTTATAAAGATGACTGCCTGAAGAGAACGTAAATTTCCACAGTCATTGATGATATGGGGCTGCATGTAAGGTAAAGGCACTGGGGAGATGGCTGTCATTACATCATCAATAAATGCACAAGTTTACGTTGATATTTTGGACAATTGAAAGGATGTTTGGGGATGATGAAATCATTTTTCAAGATGATAATGCATCTTGCCATAGAGCAAAAACTGCAAAAACATTCCTTGCAAAAAGACACATAGGATCAATGTCATGGCATAGGGTCAATGTCAATGAGCAGATGTGATTTGATGCAGGTGTTAATTTGGGGGATGAAAATTTACAGGGTGATTCCATAATTTTTTCCTCAGAATTGAGTGATTCCATATTTTTTTCCTCTGCTTGGTCAATCAATCAATCAATCAATCAATCAATCAATCAATTTTTTTATATAGCGCCAAATCACAACAAACAGTTGCCCCAAGGCGCTTTATATTGTAAGGCAAGGCCATACAATAATTATGTAAAACCCCAACGGTCAAAACGACCCCCTGTGAGCAAGCACTTGGCTACAGTGGGAAGGAAAAACTCCCTTTTAACAGGAAGAAACCTCCAGCAGAACCAGGCTCAGGGGAGGGGCAGTCTTCTGCTGGGACTGGTTGGGGCTGAGGGAGAGAACCAGGAAAAAGACATGCTGTGGAGGGGAGCAGAGATCGATCACTAATGATTAAATGCAGAGTGGTGCATACAGAGCAAAAAGAGAAAGAAACAGTGCATCATGGGAACCCCCCCCCAGCAGTCTACGTCTATAGCAGCATAACTAAGGGATGGTTCAGGGTCAGCTGAAAAGCAAAAAAAAAGGTGGAAGCTAAAAGGTTTTAGTCATGCTCATGCTCCCAAGATCCATTCTATTGAAAAAAGTCTGAAGGACCTAAAGGACATGGTTAGATGGTGAGGAGCTTTTCCAGGCATGTGAGAGGCAAATAAAGGAAAATGCTTAAAAAGGCGGGGGGTCTGAAAGCTCTCATCTGAAAGCTGAAAGGTTTTTGCCATGCTAATGCTCCGCTGAAGCATTTATTCAAAATAAAGTCTGAAGGACCTAAATGACATGGTGAGATACTGACGAGCTTCGCTCATTCATGTCCGTGACATATGCATATTAGATATTCACCTCTTTTGTAAGTCGACCTTCTACGACTCTTTCATATGACTTCTTGATGTGACTGATCACCTTTATGGCTACAGCTCTGTACATCACAGTTGTTCTTAAAATTGGAATCAGCACACTTCTTCACCACTCCTCAGACATCCTGTCACTTTTCAAGATTTTACTAAACAGCCTTGTTAAAACTTAACAGCCACCTCTCCTAAAGATGTCCAGGGTATGTTTGTGGTATGTCATCTGGACCAACTACCTGCTACTTTTCATCTACTTCATAGATGTCCTCAATTCCATCCTTACTAATACTTCAGATTTCTTGTGTCACTTGCTCAACATTATTCCAACTTGTCACTCTCTAATTTTCTTTGTTCATCAGCTCCACAAAATACTCTCTCCACCTGCTCAACACACTCTACTCTTTTGTCAGGATACTTCCATCTGCATCAGCTCTGTACAGCTCATTATAATACTTTTCCTTTGGCTTTGCCACCTCTCTTCACCTTACATCACATCTCTATGTATTCCTGTCAACATTCTTAATATTTATCCCAATAATATCTGTTACAATTCTTCCTTCTGATATGTCTCTGTCACTTCCTCATTCTATCACCAAGTATCCTTGTCTTACTCCTCTGTCCTGATGTCTCACCGAGTACTTTCCTGGTTGTCTCCCTCACTACTTCTGCAGCAGTTTCTTTAGTCACTCAGCAAAATACAGAACAAAGAGAGTGTAGTGAGTTCTGAGTTTTCAAGAAAAGTAACCCGAAGGAAACTTTCAGTCTGTGCTTACAGGAAATAATGACATCACATGCCATACAATAAAAGATTTCAATAAGGAAACATTTCAAAGATACTATATAGTCCAGAAAAATAATTTGAGAGCACCTATGAGGTGTTTTTACCAAGAGTCACCCCCAGGTGGCAACATATGTGCATGTGTGTTTGGTATGACAGACAAACATATGCTGATGAAGACATAACCATCAGTTTTAAAAAAAATCAATGTGAAAACCTTGAATTATACGTAGAGCAGGCTTTTAGTTCAGGAATCTGGTTTAAAGAACAGCAATCAGGACATAACAATATTACAGAATATATCAGAGGAATAACCCTCCTAGAATGACAAAGGAAGTGATCAAGGAAAATGTGAAGAGACAGCTAGAGACTGCTAGATCTTGAAGGAGGTATGCGCTCTCTCAATGCCCTTCTCAGTTTTTGTTATTGCTGTTCTGTGAAAACTGAGTAAGCTTAGACATGTAGCTATATACTTCTTGCATAAGAGGCAGCTGTGCAGACATCTGTCCTGCAGCCAGCTCCTTGTGGTACAGTTAGGGTTTGTTAGGCTTGTGGTTGCATTTTCAGGTGGGCAGAGTGTGGCACACTAGTGGTTAATATGCTGTGCAGTCTGTTCCAGTGATCCACATACAGTACCTCTGGAAAGCACTTCACTTTTTTTCCATATTCCAGCCTTATTCAAAAATGGAGTCAGTTTATTTTTTCCCCTCAAAATTCTGCTCACAACACCCCATAATGACAACATGAAAATTTTTTTATTTTATTTTTTATTTATTAAAAAATAAAAACTATGAAATCACATGGACATAAGTATTCACACCCTTTTTTATTTTTCATTTCATTTATATAGCGCAAAATCACAACAAAGTTGTCTCAAGGCGCTTCACACACGTAAGGTCTAACCTTCCCAACCCCCAGAGCAAGCACACAGGCGACAGTGATAAGGAAAAACTCCCTCTGATGATTTGAGGAAGAAACCTCAAGCAGACCAGACTCAAAGGGGTGACCCTCTGTTTGGGCCATGCTACTGACACAATTGACAAAAACAATTTACAAAATGAATATACAGGACATTTTGCCATGCACAGGATGGGAGGGTTGCAGAAGTAGACACCACTCCCATCTCTAGATGGAGCCGCACCTCAAACAGAGAGAAAAAACAGATCCAGAAGTTAATGAGAGATTAATAATTTCCAGCACAGTCAGCCCAAGAATGGGCCACGGGGCTTTAAACAGTTTTGTTGGTATAGGATCAAATAAGCAGATTGTGATTTTTGTAGACGTTACGAGTTTCGTCAGCACGCCTAGTAAGATACTATCAAATTCTGTAAATCTAGGTAATACCTCAGTAATGGCACACACCTCAGTAGCAGGGTGTAGTGGCTGGATTAAGGCATGCTGGGATATGTTTAACCTAATGTTGTGTATTTTCTTCTCAAAGTAATGCAAGAAATCTTTTGATGTAAAAGGTGAGTGACTTACAGGTGGTTGTCCATGAATAAGTGTTGCCACCGTGTTGAACAAGAACTTTGAGTTATGCTTGTTTTTGTTGATCAAATCAAAGTAATAGGTCCACTTTGTAGCCAGTAGTGCATGCTTATAGTCTAAGATAGCATCACACCACGCAAGGTGGAATACTTCTAATTTTGAACTACGCCATTTCCGTTTTAGACCTCTAGCCTTATGCTTGAGGTCATGCAAGTAATCATTGAACCAAGATGACTGTGTTTGGTGGGGTGTGGTTTTAATATAGGTGGTGCAATCATGTCGTGTAGTTTTGAGCGCTGAGTTTAAACTATCCACAAGACTGTCTACTGATTGGACAGTTTCCAACTGTGAAGCTAAGATATCAGGCAGTCTCGCTTCAAGTTCAGTCGTAGTTGAGGAGCTGATGCGGCACCGCAGTGACAAATAAGGTTACTGTTCCACTAAACCTAAACCTAATAAGTGAGTGATCAGAGACCACTGATGCAAGAGGCATGATGTCAATATTTGTGACAGAAATACCATGTGCAAGATCCAGATCCAGGGTATTTCCACCAATGTGCATCAAATCCTGAATGCATTGCTGGAATGCTAATACATCCACAATTTCCATAAATGATTTGCAGAGGGAATCAGAAGGCTTATTTATATGAATGTTGAAGTCACCAATAATCAAAATGTTATCTGCACTAGTTAGCAAGTTAGAGATGAACTCACCAAATTCATCTAAGAATTCAGAGTATGGGCTAGGGGGCCTATATACAGTGACAAAATAATACAGTTTTGCCAAATACTTTGTTGATGCAACTTTGGCAGCAATTACAGCCTCAGGTCTTCTAGAGTATGATGCCACAAGCTTGGTGCACCTATCTTTGGGCAGTTTTACCCATTCCTCTTTGCAGCACCTCTCAAGCTCCATCCAGGTTGGATGGGGAGTGTCGGTGCACGGCTATCTTCAGATCTCTCCAGAGATGTTCAATCGGATTCAGGTCTGGACTCTGGCTGGGCCACTCAAGGACATTCACAGAGTTGCCCTGAAGCCACTCCTTTGATATCTTGGCTGTGTGCTTAGGATTACTGTCCTGTTGAAAGGACAGTAATTTTATTTTATTTAGTAATTTTATTACAGAGATTAGAGCATGTCATAGGTATTAAAGGCACTGCGCTGCGGTGGTTTGAATCATATTTGTCTAATAGATTACAGTTTGTTCATGTAAATGGGGAATCTTCTTCACAGACTAAAGTTAATTATGGAGTTCCACAAGGTTCTGTGCTAGGACCAATTTTATTCACTTTATACATGCTTCCCTTAGGCAGTATTATTAGACGGTATTGCTTAAATTTTCATTGTTACGCAGATGATACCCAGCTTTATCTATCCATGAAGCCAGAGGATACACACCAATTAGCTAAACTGCAGGATTGTCTTACAGACATAAAGACATGGATGACCTCTAATTTCCTGCTTTTAAACTCAGATAAAACTGAAGTTATTGTACTTGGCCCCACAAATCTTAGAAGCATGGTGTCTACCCAGATCGTTACTCTGGATGGCATTTCCCTGATCTCTAGTAATACTGTGAGAAATCTTGGAGTCATTTTTGATCAGGATATGTCATTCAAAGCGCATATTAAACAAATATGTAGGACTGCCTTTTTGCATTTACGCAATATCTCTAAAATCAGAAAGGTCTTGTCACAGAGTGATGCTGAAAAACTAATTCATGCATTTATTTCCTCTAGGCTGGACTATTGTAATTCATTATTATCAGGTTGTCCTAAAAGTTCCCTAAAAAGCCTTCAGTTGGTTCAGAATGCTGCAGCTAGAGTACTGACGGGGACTAGCAGGAGAGAGCATATCTCACCCGTGTTGGCCTCTCTTCATTGGCTTCCTGTTAATTCTAGAATAGAATTTAAAATTCTTCTTCTTACTTATAAGGTTTTGAATAATCAGGTCCCATCTTATCTTAGGGACCTCGTAGTACCATATTACCCCATTAGAGCGCTTCGCTCTCAGACTGCGGGCTTACTTGTAGTTCCTAGGGTTTGTAAGAGTAGAATGGGAGGCAGAGCCTTCAGCTTTCAGGCTCCTCTCCTGTGGAACCAGCTCCCAATTCAGATCAGGGAGACAGATACCCTCTCTACTTTTAAGATTAGGCTTAAAACTTTCCTTTTTGCTAAAGCTTATAGTTAGGGCTGGATCAGGTGACCCTGAACCATCCTTTAGTTATGCTGCTATAGACGTAGATTGTGGGGGGGTTCCCATGATGCACTGTTTCTTTCTATTTTTGCTCCGTATGCATCACTCTGCATTTAATCATTAGTGATCGATCTCTGCCCCCCTTCACGGCATGTCTTTTTCCTGTTTTTTTCCCTCAGCCCCAACCAGTCTCAGCAGAAGACTGCCCCTCCCTGAGCCTGGTTCTGCTGGAGGTTTCTTCCTGTTAAAGGGAGTTTTTCCTTCCCACTGTGGCCAAGTGCTTGCTCATAGGGGGTCGTTTTGACCATTGGGGTTTTTCATAATTATTGTATGGCCTTGCCTTACAATATGGAGCGCCTTGGGGCAACTGTTTGTTGTGATTTGGCGCTATATAAGAAAAAAGTTGATTGATTGATTGATTGATTGATTGATTGAAAGATGAACTGTCACCCCAGTCTGAAGTTAAGAGTGCTCTGGAGCAGGTTTTCATCCAGGATGTCTCTGTACATTGTTGCATTCATCTTTCCCTCAATCCTGACTAGTGTCCCAGGTCTTGTGGCTGAAAACCCCCCACATCATGATGCTGCCACCACCATGCTTCACTGTCAGGATGGTGCCTGGTTTCCTCCAAACATGATGCCTGGCATTCAAGCCAAAGAGTTCAATCTTTGTTTGAATCAGACCAGAGAATTTTGTTTTTCATGGTCCGAAAGTCCTTCAGGTGCCTTTTGGCAAACTCCACGAAGTGATGGTCTAGTGGTTAAGTGTTGGGCTTGAGACCAGATGATCTTCGGTTCAAATTCCAGCCTGACCAGAAAGTCACTAAGGGCTCTTGGGCAAGTTCCTTAATCCCCTAGTTGCTCCCGGTGTGTAGCGAGTACCATGTATGGCAGCACTCTGACATCGGGAAGAATGTGAGGCATTATTTGTAAAGTGCTTTGTGCGTCTGATGCGCTAAAATGCAGTCCATTTACCATTCCAGGAAGGTTGCCATGTGTCTTTTACTTGGGAGTGGCTTCCATCTGGCCACTCTATCATACAGGCCTGACTGTTGGATTACTACAGAGATGGTTGTCCTTCTGGAAGGTTCTCCTCTCTCCGTAGAGGAATGCTGGAGCTCTGACAGAGTGACCATTGAGTTCTTGGTCACCTCTCTGGCTAGGGTCCTTCTCCCCTGATCACTTAGTTTAGATGGGTGGCTAGCTCTCGAAAGGGTCCTGGTAAAGCCAAATGTCTTCTATTTATGGATGATGGAGGCCACTGTGCTCATTGGGACCTTCAAAGCAGCAGAAATGTTTCTGTACCCTTCCCCATATTTGTGCCTTGAGACAATCCTGTCTTAGAGGTCTGCAGACAATTGCTTTGATTTCATGCTTGGTTTGTGCTCTGATATGCACGGTCAACTGTGGGACCTTATATGTAAACAGGTGTGTGTCTTTCCAAATGTCATCCAATCAACTGAATTTACCACAGGTAGACTCGAATTAAGCTGTAGAAACATCTGAAGGATGATCAGTGGAAACAGGATGCACCTGAGCTCAATTTTGAGCTTCATGGCAAAGGCTGTGAATACTTATGTAAATGTGATTTCTTATTAAATTCTTAATTTGCAAAAATCTAAAAAAACAAAAAACAAAAAAAAAAACACTTTTTTCACATTGTCATTATGGGGTATGCAGTATTTTGAGGGAAAAAAATGAAGTTCATCCATTTTGGAGTTGGGCTGTAACATGGAAAAAAATTGCAGCGCTGTGAATACTTTCTGGATGCACTTTATGCAGGCTGCCGACTGTCACAGCTACAGTGTCTTGCAAAAGTGTTCACCCCTTTGGGCTTTTACACATTTGTAACACAAAAAGTAATTCAGGCTTCTCTATACAAAAATTTTTGAAATTATCTTCCTTAATCCTCCTTAAGCAAATCTCTACAACTTGATATAAATTAAATAACATCTCAAAGCCAAGATGATTTGTAGAGTAGAGCAGAGTAACTTTATTGATCCCCAGAGGGAAATTAAGGTGTCAAGTAGCTTACACAAATACACATAATGCCCACATGGACATTTCAAGACACACATATACACAACAGCATTAACACAGGTCAAGGTCAAGGGAGGGAAAAAAAAAGCAATTGTGCAAAAACATATCCTATGAGTTGAGGGAGAGGTAGTGAAAAATAGTGGGGTAAAAACTGTTCTAGTGTCTTGTAGTGAAAACGTAGCATCCTTGAATAACTGGAGGACATGGGGTCTTAGGCAGTCCAGTCCCCAATGATGATGTCCTTCTTAGTGTCCTTCTGTGTGTTGTTAAACAGTTGAATGGCCCATGGGACAAAGGACCTTCGTAGCCTGTCTGTCCTGCAGGAGAGAGCACGGAGTCTGTGGCTAAACAGACTCAGCTGGTTAGTGAAGATGGTGTGAAGGGGGTGTTTCTGATTGTCCATTATAGAGTCCAGTCTGTTCAGGGTTCTGTTCTCAGCTGTTGAAGTGAGAGTCTCAAGCTCCATGCCCACCACCGAACCTGCCTTCCTCACCAGTCTGTCCAGACGTCCAGCGTCTCTCTTCCTAATGTTACCACCCCAGCACGCCACAGCATAGAAGAGCACGCTGGCCATGACAGACTGGCAGAACATCAGCAGAAGTCGGTTGCAGACATTGAAGGACCTCAGCCTTCTGAGGAAGTAGAGCCTGCTTTGGCCCTTCTTGTAGAGTGCATCTGAGTTTGTAGACCAGTCCAGTTTATTGTCAAGGTGCACCCCTAAGTACTTGTAGGTGCAGACTGTCTCCACATTCTCTCCCTCAATAGAGACAGGCACCGAAGTCGGGGCGGATCTCCTGAAGTCAACCACCATTTCCTTGGTTTTGGTGGTGTTCAGGTGCAGCTGATTGGTTCGGCACCATCCCACAAAGTCCTCCACCAGTCCCCTGTACTCCTCTTCTTGACTGTCCTTGATACACCCCACAATTGCAGTGTCATCCGAGAACTTCTGCATGTGGCATGTCACAGAATTGTAGCTAAAGTCAGTCATGTACAAAGTGAACAGCACCGGGGAGAGCACCGTTCCTTGTGGCGCTCCTGTGCTGCTGACCACCATCTCAGATGTAAGGTCACCCAGTCTTACAAACTGGGGCCGCTCGGTGAGGTAATCTGTGATCCAAGTTACCAGGCCAGGTTCCACTCCCATCCGCACCAGTTTATCTCTCAGCAGCAGTGGTTGGATAGTGTTGAAAGCACTGGAGAAATCAAAAAACATGATTCTCACAGCACAGCCACCCTTGTCCAAGTGAGAGTGTACCCTGTGAAGAAGATACAGGACAGCATCCTCCACTCCCACGTTCTCTTGGTAGGCAAACTGCAGTGGATCCAGTGCTTGACGTACCTGGGGTTTGAGAAGGTAACGCAGCAGCACACGTTTGAATGTTTTCATTAGGTGTGAGATGAGGGCAACCGGTCTGTAATCATTGGGTTCTTTGGGGTGTGCATTCTTCGGAACTGGTATCAGGCATGAAGTTTTCCACAGTGTAGGGACCTTGCCTTCCTACAGACTCCTATTGAACAGGTGATGAAGCGGCTCAGCTAATGCCTCTGCATGTCTTTAGTAGTCTTGCACAGATGCCATCAGGGCCAGCCGCCTTGGATTTTAGTCTTTTCAGTACCCCTCTCACTTGGTCTGTGGTGATTGTAGGTGGTGGGTTGGGGTTTGGGGGGGTGGGTGGTGGGTATGTTGTTTCCAGTAGCAGAGGTGAGGGGGTGGGGTGGGGCATAGAGGCAGTGGGGGTTGGTGAGCCAGCTGTGTCCATCAGTGGAGGGTGCGGTGGCGGTGCGGTGAATGATGGGAGTGGAGACCATAGGCAGAGCTGGGGGATGGGGGATGTAATGTCCATGTCCATGAAACAGGGTGGAGTGATACTGAGAGTGGGGGGTAGTGAGTGAGGGAGATGGGAGCTGGCTGAACAGTCAATGTCAGGGTCGTTGTCAGAGTCATTGTCAAGTGGGGGTAGGGGGGGTGGGGGGGGGCTTTAGAGGTGACAAGAGAATTGGCTGCCCCCATCCCAGAGTTGCCAAACCCGTTATAGTAGTGATTTAAGTCGCTGGCCATAGACAGGTCACCCTCAGCCATGCCTCTCTTCTTCCCACACCCGGTGATGTTTTTGATCCCCTGCCATGCCTCCTTAGCGTTGTCTTTCATTTTCATCTTCCTCCCATATGCCACCTTGGCCTCCTTCAGGCTGCTTTTGAGTTCACGCTGTACACTCCTCAGCTCTGTCAAGTTGCCCTCCTTAAAAAGTTTGTTTTTTTGTTGAGGAGTTGTTTGACATCTCTGGTTACCCAGGGTTTGTTATTGGGGTAACAGCGAACAGTCTTAGTTGGTGCAACAATGTCCATGCAGAAGTTAATGTAATCTGTAGTACATGCTGTGGCCTCCTCCAGGTCATCACTGCCCTGTAGTAAACTCCAGTCAGTGGTCTCGAAGCAGTCTTTCAGTGCCTCCTCTGCTTCTGGTGTCCATTCCCTGAAGGTGCGTGTGGTAGCTGGGAGCCTTTGTACTTTTGGGATGTACACTGGCTGAAGGTGGATCAGATTGTGGTCGGAAAAACCCAGTGGGAGAAGGGGGGTGGCACTGTATGCATCTCTCACGTTTGCATACAGGAGGTCGATTGTCCTGTTTTTCCTTGTTGCACAGTCGACAAACTGATGAAAGTTCGTGAGGGTGGAGTCGAGGGTAACATGGTTGAAATCTCCAGTTATGGCGAAGAAAGCTTCCGTGTGTTGTGTCTGTAGCCTCGCAACAGTCACGTGAATGACATCGCAGGCATTGTCGGGTACAGCTCGCGGTGGGATGTATACACAGATAATGATGGCATGTGAAAATTCTCTAGGGGTGTAGTAAGGATGCAAGCTTACTGCTAGTAGCTCCACATCTTTACTGCACACCGCTTCCTTCACCTGGTTGTGTAAGTAATGGCACTGTTTGGTATAATACATTCCTGAGACACTGAATATGTCTCTTACTTCATTTGCATCAGTCATTAAGAAAAGCAAACATTGTGGTACTGTATGGTAAATCTGTGTGGAGTAGGCAGTTCTCAAAATCTGAGTGACCATGCAAAAAGCAGAATAGTGAGAGAACCCACCACACATTTGCAAACAGCCACACGATGCCCTAATGAGGACTCATGCATTTGCACCTCTTTAATCATTTAATGATATATTTTAAAACAAAAGTAACACCTGCTCTGACCAGGTGGATGCATAAAAAAGCTACGCTTCTTCATTGGCCTAAATCCTCTTAATCCATCAAAGGAAGAAACCATTATAAATTAAAAAAAAAAAATGCAGAATCATGAGAGCTATATTGAAGAAGTTGAAGAAGTTTCTATAAAATAGGAGAAATTCAACATTTCATTCATAATGCTTTGTATTTTTAGTTTACTGTGTTTGCACAAGAAAAAACAACAACGGCACCAGTTGACATGTGAGTATACATGCCCAAATGCTCGGTAGTCACCATGAGCCCTTTCCATAAAGGATTTTAGGCTCAAGAGATAGCAGCACCAAATTATTTGATGGATGTGCACATCAGATACTTGAAAATTACATTTGAATAGTATAGTCAATACATGTTTCACTGTACCCAGATAAAAGTTGTTTTGTTTGTTGGAAAATGAAATGCATGTCTCACCAAGTTCACATTTGTCTCCATGAAAACCTGCAGGACACAGCTGGCTACACTCTCCAGTCCTGGGGTCACATGACCCTCCACCTGGACAGTCGCACGGCTGCTCACAGCCTGCACCGAAGAAACCGACCTCGCACACTGAGACACAGAGCAGAAGAGTTCACAGACAGTCATGCTCGTTCAACACAATGTGCACATTTTTTAAAAGTGCAGAGAGTCTGTTGTGCAATGATCAGTCAAATAATGTTTGGTTGATCATCAGCTCTGTTGATAAATGTTTAATTTTACCATATTTTCACGAGGTCATGTTCCGGATAATATGAACAGCTGTTTTTCCTTTGTTTACCGGTAGTATCATTACACTATGCAAAAGAACTAAAGTTTTGACAACAATGTACTTTTTCCCTTCATCAATGGGTCAGCAGAAAATCTCATGTAAAATGTCCAAATGGGAGATTTTCAAGATCCCACTAGACAGCACCTACGGACATGCGTGATGATGTCACAACTCTATCTGGTTAGGGAGATGTGGTTTCTTTCAATAACAAGAACTGTCAAGAAACTTTCTCGTGTGTAGTTGGAGTTGTATGGTGGTAGGAATAGCCTTTTGAATACTTGAATAACAATGTCAGTCACACAAAGAAAGATGTTCCTTGCGCGCAGAATGTTGGTATTTTGGTTGTTGAACTTTCCTAGCAGTGAAGCCCCGGTTACACGGCACTAATGAAGGACACTGAAGCTAAAACGAAACAATAAATCTGAACTTAAGGTGACTTTCAGAGACACAATTTAACCGTCGTCCAGCTTCGTTCCTGTACGAATCCCGACGACAACTTCAAGTCGTCCGTATTCGTTTTGCTTTCTGTCTTAATGGTTCCTCATCGTTTGCATAATTACTGTACCATCAGCGTTCCGTTTGACAGTTGTCCAACTTTGTCCAACCTCCCAAGTCCGACGTCTTGCAACGAACATTGTACACACACACAAAGGGCTGTTCGCATGCCATCTTTGGCTTTAGAGGCTGTGCGCATACACACAAGCGGCTGTGTGCATGTTTGCATGCCGTCTTTGGCTGGAGAGCCTGTACGCACACACAAATGGCTGTGCGCCAGTTCGCATGCCGTCTTTGGCTGGAGAGGCTGTGCACCACAGACGGCTGTGCCTGTGGCGCACACGTGATTCGGAATTCACCAGTGGCCATTTCACACCCTGGAAATCTGACAGCTGAGCTGGTGTTTCTAATGATGCCAAACACGTGAGTGAGAAGCTCATTAACTGGAAGTCTCAATTTCAAGATGGCGGAAGATCTTGATCTTGATATACTGTAGGGTCACCCAAAAATTGCCTTAAGGTGTTTGTTTTGGCAAATGTCAAGTTCATGGTGGTTAAAGGTCAAAATTTTGATTCTGCTGGCCAGGCGTGTCAAGCCAGCCCTGCGCGTGTCCAGCCCGACACGTGTCCTGTGGGCGACGCACCGCAGGACAGACACCACTTCATGTGGAACAGAGCTCACGTGGGTGACGTGACATTCAGATCACACGCTGCGTGTTATGATCTGACGGTCCATTTCACCGGGCTAGCCTGTCAATGTGCACACTGTGTGCTCGCTTGCTGCAGCCCGTCACAACAGCGATATATCAATCAATCAATTTTTTTATATAGCGCCAAATCACAACAAACAGTTGCCCCAAGGCGCTTTATATTGTAAGGCAAGGCCATACAATAATTATGTAAAACCCCAACGGTCAAAACGACCCCCTGTGAGCAAGCACTTGGCTACAGTGGGAAGGAAAAACTCCCTTTTAACAGGAAGAAACCTCCAGCAGAACCAGGCTCAGGGAGGGGCAGTCTTCTGCTGGGACTGGTTGGGGCTGAGGGAGAGAACCAGGAAAAAGACATGCTGTGGAGGGGAGCAGAGATCGATCACTAATGATTAAATGCAGAGTGGTGCATACAGAGCAAAAAGAGAAAGAAACAGTGCATCATGGGAACCCCCCAGCAGTCTACGTCTATAGCAGCATAACTAAAGGATGGTTCAGGGTCACCTGATCCAGCCCTAACTATAAGCTTTAGCAAAAAGGAAAGTTTTAAGCCTAATCTTAAAAGTAGAGAGGGTGTCTGTCTCCCTGATCTGAATTGGGAGCTGGTTCCACAGGAGAGGAGCCTGAAAGCTGAAGGCTCTGCCTCCCATTCTACTCTTACAAACCCTAGGAACTACAAGTAAGCCTGCAGTCTGAGAGCGAAGCGCTCTATTGGGGTGATATGGTACTACGAGGTCCCTAAGATAAGATGGGACTTGATTATTCAAAACCTTATAAGTAAGAAGAAGAATTTTAAATTCTATTCTAGAATTAACAGGAAGCCAATGAAGAGAGGCCAATATGGGTGAGATATGCTCTCTCCTTCTAGTCCCCGTCAGTACTCTAGCTGCAGCATTTTGAATTAACTGAAGGCTTTTTAGGGAACTTTTAGGACAACCTGATAATAATGAATTACAATAGTCCAGCCTAGAGGAAATAAATGCATGAATTAGTTTTTCAGCATCACTCTGAGACAAGACCTTTCTGATTTTAGAGATATTGCGTAAATGCAAAAAAGCAGTCCTACATATTTGTTTAATATGCGCTTTGAATGACATATCCTGATCAAAATGACTCCAAGATTTCTCACAGTATTACTAGAGGTCAGGGTAATGCCATCCAGAGTAAGGATCTGGTTAGACACCATGTTTCTAAGATTTGTGGGGTCAAGTACAATAACTTCAGTTTTATCTGAGTTTAAAAGCAGGAAATTAGAGGTCATCCATGTCTTTATGTCTGTAAGACAATCCTGCAGTTTAGCTAATTGGTGTGTGTCCTCTGGCTTCATGGATAGATAAAGCTGGGTATCATCTGCGTAACAATGAAATTTAAGCAATACCGTCTAATAATACTGCCTAAGGGAAGCATGTATAAAGTGAATAAAATTGGTCCTAGCACAGAACCAAGTGGAACTCCATAATTAACTTTAGTCTGTGAAGAAGATTCCCCATTTACATGAACAAATTGTAATCTATTAGACAAATATGATTCAAACCACCGCAGCGCAGTGCCTTTAATACCTATGGAATGCTCTAATCTCTGTAATAAAATTTTATGGTCAACAGTATCAAAAGCAGCACTGAGGTCTAACAGAACAAGCACAGAGATGAGTCCACTGTCCGAGGCCATAAGAAGATCATTTGTAACCTTCACTAATGCTGTTTCTGTACTATGATGAATTCTAAAACCTGACTGAAACTCTTCAAATAGACCATTCCTCTGCAGATGATCAGTTAGCTGTTTTACAACTACCCTTTCAAGAATTTTTGAGAGAAAAGGAAGGTTGGAGATTGGCCTATAATTAGCTAAGATAGCTGGGTCAAGTGATGGCTTTTTAAGTAATGGTTTAATTACTGCCACCTTAAAAGCCTGTGGTACATAGCCAACTAACAAAGATAGATTGATCATATTTAAGATCAAAGCATTAAATAATGGTAGGGCTTCCTTGAGCAGCCTGGTAGGAATGGGGTCTAATAAATATGTTGATGGTCTGGATGAAGTAACTAATGAAAATAACTCAGACAGAACAATCGGAGAGAAAGAGTCTAACCAAATACCGGCATCACTGAAAGCAGCCAAAGATAACGATACGTCTTTGGGATGGTTATGAGTAATTTTTTCTCTAATAGTTAAAATTTTGTTAGCAAAGAAAGTCATGAAGTCATTACTAGTTAAAGTTAATGGAATACTCAGCTCAATAGAGCTCTGACTCTTTGTCAGCCTGGCTACAGTGCTGAAAAGAAACCTGGGGTTGTTCTTATTTTCTTCAATTAGTGATGAGTAGAAAGATGTCCTAGCTTTACGGAGGGCTTTTTTATAGAGCAACAGACTCTTTTTCCAGGCTAAGTGAAGATCTTCTAAATTAGTGAGACGCCATTTCCTCTCCAACTTACGGGTTATCTGCTTTAAGCTACGAGTTTGTGAGTTATACCACGGAGTCAGGCACTTCTGATTTAAAGCTGTCTTTTTTAGAGGAGCTACAGCATCCAAAGTTGTCTTCAATGAAGATGTAAAACTACTGACGAGATACTCTATCTCACTTACAGAGTTTAGGTAGCTACTCTGCACTGTGTTGGTATATGGCATTAGAGAACATAAAGAAGGAATGATATCCTTAAACCTAGTTACAGCGCTTTCTGAAAGACTTCTAGTGTAATGAAACTTATTCCCCACTGCTGGGTAGTCCATCAGAGTAAATGTAAATGTTATTAAGAAATGATCAGACAGAAGGGAGTTTTCAGGGAATACTGTTAAGTCTTCTATTTCCATACCATAAGTCAGAACAAGATCTAAGATATGATTAAAGTGGTGGGTGGACTCATTTACTTTTTGAGCAAAGCCAATAGAGTCTAATAATAGAATGCAGTGTTGAGGCTGTCATTCTCAGCATCTGTGTGGATGTTAAAATCGCCCACTATAATTATCTTATCTGAGCTAAGCACTAAGTCAGACAAAAGGTCTGAAAATTCACAGAGAAACTCACAGTAACGACCAGGTGGACGATAGATAATAACAAATAAAACTGGTTTTTGGGACTTCCAATTTGGATGGACAAGACTAAGAGTCAAGCTTTCAAATGAATTAAAGCTCTGTCTGGGTTTTTGATTAATTAATAAGCTGGAATGGAAGATTGCTGCTAATCCTCCGCCCCGGCCCGTGCTACGAGCATTCTGACAGTTAGTGTGATTCGGGGGTGTTGACTCATTTAAACTAACATATTCATCCTGCTGTAACCAGGTTTCTGTAAGGCAGAATAAATCAATATGTTGATCAATTATTATATCATTTACCAACAGGGACTTAGAAGAGAGAGACCTAATGTTTAATAGACCACATTTAACTGTTTTAGTCTGTGGTGCAGTTGAAGGTGCTATATTATTTTTTCTTTTTGAATTTTTATGCTTAAATAGATTTTTGCTGGTTATTGGTAGTCTGGGAGCAGGCACCGTCTCTACGGGGATGGGGTAATGAGGGGATGGCAGGGGGAGAGAAGCTGCAGAGAGGTGTGTAAGACTACAACTCTGCTTCCTGGTCCCAACCCTGGATAGTCACGGTTTGGAGGATTTAAGAAAATTGGCCAGATTTCTAGAAATGAGAGCTGCTCCATCCAAAGTGGGATGGATGCCGTCTCTCCTAACAAGACCAAGTTTTCCCCAGAAGCTTTGCCAATTATCTATGAAGCCCACCTCATTTTTTGGACACCACTCAGACAGCCAGCAATTCAAGGAGAACATGCGGCTAAACATGTCACTCCCGGTCTGATTGGGGAGGGGCCCAGAGAAAACTACAGAGTCCGACATTGTTTTTGCAAAGTTACACACCGATTTAATGTTAATTTTAGTGACCTCCGATTGGCGTAACCGGGTGTCATTACTGCCGACGTGAATTACAATCTTACCAAATTTACGCTTAGCCTTAGCCAGCAGTTTCAAATTTCCTTCAATGTCGCCTGCTCTGGCCCCTGGAAGACAATTGACTATAGTTGCTGGTGTCGCTAACTTCACATTTCGCAAAACAGAGTCGCCAATAACCAGAGTTTGATCCTCGGCGGGTGTGTTGTCGAGTGGGGAAAAACGGTTAGAGATGTGAACGGGTTGGCGGTGTACACGGGGCTTCTGTTTAGGGCTACGCTTCCTCCTCACAGTCACCCAGTCAGTCTGCTTTCCCGGCTGCTCGGGATCTGCCAGGGGGTAACTAACGGCGGCTAAGCTACCTTGGTCCGCACCGACTACAGGGGCCTGGCTAGCTGTAGAATTTTCCACGGTGCGGAGCCGAGTCTCCAATTCGCCCAGCCTGGCCTCCAAAGCTACGAATAAGCTACACTTATTACAAGTACCGTTACTGCTAAAGGAGGCCGAGGAATAACTAAACATTTCACACCCAGAGCAGAAAAGTGCGGGAGAGACAGGAGAAGCCGCCATGCTAAATCGGCTAAGAGCTAGTAGCTACGCTAAGCTAGCGGATTCCTAAAAACACGCAAAGTGAATAATGTGTAAATAATTTAGAGGTGATTCAGCAGAAGGAGTGCTTTAGTTAAGGCACGTAAAGATTACACTGGGAAACAAATCGTAATCTAGATAACTAGATCAATCTAACTGCGCAGATTAAACAGCTAACAGATACAGAAAAACACCGCTGTGCTCCGGAACAGGAAGTGATACAATACCGCAGTGAGAGCCAACCACCAGTAGAGGCAAGCCTCAAAAACAATTTATATATGTTTTTATGTATGTCCACGTGAGGACAGCAAGCAGACATATGTGTGTCACAGTGGACAGTTGTAAGGCCATGTCTGTCAAAACACCCAGCAGTGTTCCCCAGCCATGACATCCCGAAGCAGAGATCTCAACAGATGCTGCTGTCGGCGGCCACGCCCCCTGTCCATTCAGCACACACACCAGCATGTCACTCTCTGTGTCTGTTATGTGATCTTTTTTTTTTTAGTTATTCGTTATGTAATTGGGTATGTAGTTATTGTAGTACTTATGAATATACATGTCCTGACTGTGGTCTCTATGTTTTTAATGTGACATGTCGTGTGCACTCAGCCATCATTTGCAGCTGTCAGTGAGTCTCTGGCTAGTGATCAGGTAGGAGGTGGCTCGCTGCGCTGTGTGCGCTCAGACGTGGCTGGCCAGTACCCATCTGTACATACATGTCAGCAGTTCATGCAAGTGCGCTCCCACCCCCACCCCCGGCACGCCACGTGTTGCAGATGGGGGGGGCGCAAAACACACACATGCCTTATGTGTTGTAGGGAGAGAGCGGGGGGCAGCGCAACACACGCAAGATACATATGCACGGCACATGTGTTGAGGGGGAAGCCTGACACTCTGGCATGCAACATGTGTGTTGCTTTGCAACGCCACACTCGTGAGGGCACTTAGACAAATTTCATATCCAGCTTGAAAGTAATTGTCTGCTCACTATTTTCGTGCTGACAGCGCAAATGGCCACACATTTCCTAAGTGCTCTGCGAGTGGTGTTGAATGTTCATGTGTGTCACCTGGAATTTGGCTGACACCTGCCGCGAGAGGGATTGAATGTGCCCCACAGGGCACTCTGTCTTTCGGGCGCTGGTGTGCGCGAATAGTTGTAGCAACAGGTGTCTGAAGCATTAGAGGTGGTTCAGATTTTTCAGGAATGGCATGCAATTCCTCCTTCATGCACTAGTCTGCTTCAATCATGTTATGTGTGAAGGGGCCCTAAACAATGGCTAATGAGGACGTGGATGCCATTGATCCAGCGAGTTCATGGGCAATTATGGTGCTGACACATTCTCCCAAGTTGAGAGGGATATCTAGAGGAGGTGTAGTACCTGTGATGAACTTCTGCCGTGCCCCGATGTTGTCTTGTTGTCCGTACTTCACAACGTTTGTTTTACATTGTGCCCTGAACCGGAACTCTGCTGAAACTGATCTCTTGCGTAAGTCACGGACCGCGAGACGGCACGAGATTCACAACTGTGAAACAGCGAATTAGACAGATTTGGGCGACGTCTGAAATCTTACAGACACTGTACTGGATCGTCGTGGTGAAGGAGCTGAGCCAGAAGGCAAGGCTCTCAATTTACCAGTCAATTTGGTCATGACCTTTGGGTAATAACTAAAGGAATAAGACTGTGGATACAAGCAGCAGAAATGAGATTTCTCCGTCAGGTATCTAGGCTTACACTCCTGGACAGCATCTCAACTCCTGTTGAGATGCTGGAGAGATTATATTTCCCAGCTGGCTTGGGAACGCCTTGGGATCCCCTGGGAAGAGTTAAAGGACTTGGCTAAGGATAGGGGTATGTGGGATGAGCTGCTTGCTCTGCTGCCACTGCGACAGGGACCCGAATAAGCGGTTAAAAATGAATGAACTTGATTAATTGTAAAAGATAATCAATAGAGTAACAATTATTATGTAAAAGTTAACTAAGTAACTGTACTAGTTACTAGTAACAATTTAAAAAATCATTCCTTGTTTGCCAAGTTTGCCATTTAGAATGTCTGGAAAAAATGAAAATAAAATGAAAAACAACAGAAAGTGCCTCCAGGCACACTTTGCACTAGATTCTATGGACATTTACCCAATACTGAAACAGCTTTTTACAGCTGTTAGCCATTATATCAGAGATTGCTATGACGAAAACATTATTTGTCAAAGTATATTTCCTTAGAGCTACTGGAATTACTAAAACTCAGTTTTTGCTATAAGATGTACAGTTTATCATTATTATAGTTATTGTTATAAAGTTGCTTAGAAAATAATTTGTTCAATATGCTCAGCTTGTTGCTAAGAAGGTCAATGTGAAGTTATCCTGGGAATACTTACTGTGAGTACAACTTAACACAAATCTGAACTGTATTTCTATGACCCTGACAGCTTACTTGAATAGCAACATAAATAAAAGTACTTAGAAATCCGTGTTCTCTGTAGTGCGCACCTTTCTCACACTGTGGTCCGTGGTAGGAAGGCTTACAGAAACAGCTTCCTGTCTTGGGGTCACAGCCAGTGGAATGTTCCAGAACACAGTCACATTCCTTGGAACAGCCTGCACCGTGAGTCCACCTGGGACAAGCTGAGGGGCGGAAGAGACAGCAACAACATAAAAACAGACAGAGTGTGAGTTTAGCTAATGTTCAGTGTAATATGAGTTTGACAAATTCTCATGTGTGAATCATATCTTTAAAAAACAGACACATATGGATTGGACCTACCATAGATTTCATGTGTGAATAATAAACTGCTCATCGTGTAATTTGGTTTAACATGAAGCACAGAAAACCTTTATGTGGTGTTTAATACACTACGTTACTACGTACTTTCTGGAACCTGACCAAAAGGTAATGGGTGTCATCAAACAAACATCTTGAGCATCAAAAATATGAATTAATATTCTAAAATTTAGTCACTGCATACATCTTCCACATCATATAAAAAAGGCAATCATGAAAAATATCCTTGCTTATTGTGTTTTCTGTGTAATCCATGGAGAGTGGCTTGCTGTTGCTAGGATGCAGTGCTACCACCAGACATTTGGAATTGCAAAACGTTGCAGAGAACTCAGCAGTTTTCCATTTTATCAACACGTGACCTCGAAGCCTAAATAAAATTAGGATAATCAAGAGCAACATTCTTCTTTGTTCTAGGCCCTGAGACCCATTGGAGCCACTGTTTGTGTCCAGATTTCACAGCATTTAACAGATGAGAGTCCACAACTCCCCCTGGATGGAATGAGAGTCTGAAGTATGTTACTTCTCCAGCAAAGGCTGGATTGAGACAAAGCAGATGAAATTTCTTTTCTAGTGACACAGAATGGTAGCATTACCTGGAGTCAAACTCAGGTCTACATATTGGTAGCCCAACTTCTTAGCCCACTCAGCTGCCTTCTCTACAATATATCAGTATTGGGACCATAATAATTGGAGTCAACATTGTGACTTTCCTGTGATTGAAAAAATAACTTGCAATATTGGGACCAATATTAAGAGCCTAATCAAGGAAACAAAGAACATTGTCTTCCCATGGCTTAAAAATTACTTTGATAATGAATTGTTTGTTTTTTGGCAGCCCACATTTTATTCAGGGTCACCACAGGAGAGCCAGCACCGATCTGCATTGGGATTTGGCACACGTCTTATGCCAGATCATTCAGACCAGTATTCTAACCAAAATTAATGTAGCATGTAATGTAACCTCAAAGTTGCCTAAAAATAGCTTTGATAATCAGGAATATTATTAAGACCAGCAATGTTGCCTTTCCTTGACCTGAAGGTACCTTTTGATAATCAGGACGTTCTTGGGGGCCTAAAAATAACTTGGATATTCAGAACAATATCAGGACCATAATGATAGACATCAGCAATGTGACTTTCATGCAGCATAAAACTAAGACATTCAGAAACTTCTTGGACCCATTAAATGTAACCTCTGTAACTATTGCTTGGTGCAGCTTTTCACCACCATGGCAATATATGTTTTTATTTGTGTCCACGTAAATACAGCAATCAGACACACGCACCTCACAGTAGACAGTTGTTAGTCCATAACTGTCCAAACACAGTAGTTGTTGTGTAGCTGGAATGTCCAGAATGACAGATCACCACAGCTGCTTCTGTTGGAAGCCATGCCTCCCGTGAGTGGAGCGCACACACCCATGTGTCAGTGTGTGTTTGCAAAGTCACACTCATGGGGAACTTAGACAAATTTCACAGCAGTACAACAGTGGTCGTCTTCAGTCTGTTGTTGTGCCAAGAGTGCGACTGGCCACACATTTTCTAAGTGCCATGCGAGCAGTGTTAAGTGTTCGTGCGTGTCACCTGGAATTTGACTGATACCTGCCGCGAGAAGGTTTGACTGCTTCACATAGTGCACACTTTGTCTTTCAGGCACTTGTGTGCGCAAATAGTTGTAGCAACAGGTGTACGAGGTGTTGGCGACAGGGACAACATTACACAGTTTGCACAGGATTCCTGCATGATGTGCAGTAAGTGTGCACTTTGTCCAAACTTCGTACTATGTGTGAAGGGGCCCTTACATTTTAGTAGGGTGGCTTTTGGGTTAATGGTTGGATAAATGTATATATCTAGACAAATGAGAAAGGACATGCATTCACCCATAGATGGGCACTTATTACAGGGCATACCTCTACCAAGACCCAAAATATCCTAAAAATGTTTTGCTAATTATTTACATATGCCCAGTGGTGGGCACAGATAACCAAAAAATTAACTTCGATAACAGATAATCAGATAACTGAAAAGTTATCTTTGATAAAGATAAAACGATAAACCACCCAAAAATGTATTGGAAATTACAGATAACCGATAAATTCCAGTATTGTCTCTGGTACATTTGCAACTACTAATAAACTGAATTTGAGTTTTAACACCACGATCGCTTCTGGTAGCAACAAAAGCGACAACAGACCCAAACAATGAGCCCACACTTCTGTCTTTGAACATCTTGCCCCCTGCTGGAAGCTTTTGTTTACTACACAGCTTCCAGCACAGAAGCCAGCTGAGAGCAGCCAAAGCCCAGCTCTCTACCCAATCACAACGCTCCGGTCAGGCGGAGGTCTTGGAAAATAAAGCAGTGTTGACTTATGGTTTTGATTTATAAATAATATTAATACCGATAGAATAACTCCATTAATGTAAATTCTGTCATTTATACAAAGTTAAAATATAACATATCTTTTAATATTGAATAATGCACTAATTCTGAGGTTTTGTAACAAACACAGACAGATCGCAAAGGATTCTGGGTAAAATGTGCCTCTACTAAACACTGACTGGTTGAGTCATTCATTATGTAAACCAACACGTTAATGTGTCATGTGTTAGTGTTTACAGATAAATGTGCTTTTGTAAAATATTCCATTTTTTTATTTGTAAAAACAAGCATTTTTACGGAGCCCTGGAAGTGTCACCGCAAAATGTTTTGCATGTGGAGAGAATGTGCGCTCAATTTATGATATTGTGCGCACATTTTATGATGTTGTGCTTACGTTTTATTATACTGTGCACACGTTTTATTATATTGTAAAACGTGCACTAAATATTGTCTTGACACATAAATGTTGGCTTTATACTGTGCGAGTTTTGGCCCTTTTTCAGATGATTTTTCATTCATGCGAGAATTTTTTGGACCAAGTTTAAGGTTAATCGCGCGTCCTACATCGTGTAGTGTACATGGCGTAACAAGCTGTGTTTAACATCTCACGACCACCTCCTGATCGCCGATCGTATGGTCAAATGAAAATCAAACCAGTTTAATATTATTCTGGTCAGCCATCGTGAGGGTATCCTGCTGCTGAAGAGCTACAAGCATCCAACCGCTTGCACTGTGCATGTGCAAACACCACAGAGCTATCTTGTAATGTTTTTTTTTGTTGTTATTTTCTTTTGTTTTTAAACTTTGATGTCTCTCATCGAGAGTTTTTGTAAATTAAGTTTGAAAAAAAAGCTTACGTTTTGCTTCTGGAAACACGAGTCCGACGTGTGGTTTTTGAACGTACAATGTGTGTGAGAACATAAATCGGGTGCTCTGAACTTTTACACCGCGCGGTTCTGTGGTACAGTTAGAACTGAAACAGAGTACAGTGATTAAAAATATCATACAGTGTCTGACCAGCTTCAGGACGAATACTGCCATGAACTGCAATGAACACTACTGGCCAGTAGATGGCAGTAGAGACCGTGAAAACTTGCCAAAACAAAATTCCACATAATCCGTGTCTGCTACATTTAAGATGCGTGGAATTTAACAAACGCAAATACAATAACAACGTCTATAAACCCAGAGAATATATTCACAAGAGTTTTAGGCACTGGAGTTTAATGCTGGTGTCCGTGGAGCCTGAACAGAGTGTCTGAAATGCATTTGTCCTGTCGTGAACGTACTGAGATTACCCTATCCTACCCATGATGCACTGCTGGGCACAGCATGTGCTCACTAAAACCTTAAAAATTAGTGCATTACTTTAAAACTAAAACATATATTTGATATTTTCACTTTATAAAACTTCAGATGTGACAGTAATTTTAAATAACTTGTCCGAAATTAGTTTGGTTAAAATTTGAACCATAAGTTAAAAATGTATGCCTCTGGATGACTTGGGTGATATTGCCAGCGTATCAGTATAGTGTTAAAGGAAATTTTTTTTGTGTGTGTGTGACCAATTCTCCTTTGCCTGCAGAGGATAGAGCAGTTTCTCATAGAAGCAGCTCTCTTCTGTTTGCAGAGGGTAGAACTATACATCTGTTAAGAAACGTTTAACAGGTAGGTGCTCAACTGATTTTAAATTTTAAAAATGTTTGTTGCTGTTCAGCTTTGTTTACTATGTTATCGGTCTAAAAGTTAGACAAAAATTTATCGGAGGATAATTAGTCCGATAATGGTTTTTAAAGATATCTTTAAAGATAATCCGATAATGAAAACATTATCTTTGATAATTATCTGTTATCGGATTATTGGAACTGTGCCCACCACTGCATATGCCCCTATTTCCTGCATCCACTGCAAACCTTATTGGGGTCTATTCCAGGCCAAACCCATACCACATACTGTAAAATTTATTACATTTTACTAATCCTGCCAATAAGCCAACCAATGAAAACACAACATCTGTAGCCCAAGTATGCTGTGATAAACATTTCACTCAAACCAAAGAGTTCTAGTATCCATCCATCCATCCATCCATTTTCTTCCGCTTTATCCGGAGTCGGGTCGCGGGGGCAGCAGCTCAAGCAAAGCCGCCCAGACCTCCCGATCCACACACACCTCCCCCAGCTCCTCCGGGGGAACCCCAAGGCATTCCCAAGCCAGCGTGTCCTGGGTCTTCCCCGGGGTCTCCTCCCAATGGGACGTGCCCGGAACACCTCTCCAGCGAGGCGTCCAGGGGGCATCCGGAAAAGATGCCTGAGCCACCTCAACTGACTCCTTTCGACGTGGAGGAGCAGTGGCTCGACTCCGAGCTCCTCCCGAGTGACCGAGCTCCTCACCCTATCTCTAAGGGAGCGCCCATCCACCCTGCGGAGGAAACTCATCTCGGCCGCTTGTACTCGCGTTCTTCTCGTTCTTTCGGTCATGAGCCAAATCTCATGACCATAGGTGAGGATCAGAACGTAGATCGATTGGTAAATCGAGAGCCCCGCCCCCCTACTCAGCTCTCTCTTCACCACGACGGTCCGATACAGCGACCGCATCACTGCAGATGCTGCACCGATCCGTCTATCAATCTCACGCTCCATCCGTCCCTCACTCATGAACAAGACCCCGAGATACTTAAACTCCTTCACTTGAGGCAAGGACACTCCACCGACCTGAAGAGGGCAAAGCACCTTTTTCAGGTCGAGAACCATGGCCTCGGATTTGGAGGTGCTGATTTTCATCCCGGACGCTTCACACTCGGCTGCAAACCGCCCCAGTGCACACTGAAGGTCCTGATTTGAGAGAAGCCAACAGAACCACATCATCCACAAACAGCAGAGACGAGATTCTGTGGTTCCCAAACCAGACCTCCTCTACACCCTGGCTGCGCCTAGAAATTCTGTCCATAAAAATAATGAACAGAACCGGTGACAAAGGGCAGCCCTGGCAGAGGCCAACGTGCACTGGAAACAGGTTTGACTTACTACCGGCAATGCGAACCAAGCTCCTGCTGCGGTCGTACAGGGACCGGATAGCCCTTAGCAAAGGACCCTGGACCCCGTACTCCCGGAGCACTCCCCACAGGGTGCCCCGAGAGACACGGTTGAACGCCTTCTCCAGATCCACAAAACACATGTGGCCTGGTTGGGCGAACTCCCATGAACCCTCGAGCACCCGATGGCGCATGTAGAGCTGGTCCAGTGTGCCACGACCAGGACGAAAACCACACTGCTCCTCCTGAATCCGAGGTTCGACCATCGGTCGAATTCTCCTATCCAGTACTCTGGAATAGACCTTACCGGGGAGGCTGAGGAGTGTGATCCCCCTATAGCTGGAACACACCCTCCAGTCCCCCTTCTTAAACAGAGGGCCCACCACCCCGGTCTGCCAATCCAGAGGCACTGTCCCCGATTGCCACGCGATGTTGCAGAGGCATGTCAGCCAAGACAGTCTCACAACATCCAGAGACTTAAGGTACTCAGGACGGATTTCATCCACCCCAGGAGCCTTGCCACCGAGGAGCTTTCTAACCACCTCGGTGACTTCGGCCTGGGTAATGGATGAGTCCGCCTCTGAGTCTCCAGTCTCTGCGTCCTCTTCGGAAGATGTGACGATGGGATTGAGGAGATCCTCGAAGTACTCCTTCCACCACCTGACAACATCCCCAGTCAGGGCCAGAACTGGGGAGTTCTAGTATGACTTCCAAATTTATCAGTAGAAGCCGTTATCAGTTTTCAACCACTACACTGTCCAACATCCAACTGTGAGTTGTTTTAAGATGCATGATTGTTTGTTTGGCCATGTGCATTTTGGAATTTTTTGTGGATTCCAACAGCCCTCAGCAGACACTGCAAAGACGTAGACATCATAAAGATTTTTAGAGTATCATAAAAGATTAAGGCATATCCTCCACACAAACTTACATTCCCATCACTTTTCTTCAGTTTTGGGAAACACAATGATATAATGGTGATTTCTATTGTTGCTTTGAACAGTAGTAATGTGCAAATGTGATGCTAGAAACAGAAGCTTTGAATAGGCTGCATGAAGTAAAATCTTCAAGCATTGCCATAACCTCTCGAGAGTCACAGAAAATCTGTCCTTTTCAGCAACAAATATGAACTCAACTCCACCCTGTCCTACTTGATATTGGCTTAAACTTAGGTGCAGCTGCACTCTCTGGTTACACCCTCTCCACCCTCCAAATGTCCCACTGCAGGATGTAGCAGACAGCTGTGAGAATCGGATAATACTCCTTATGCACATTCTTCCATTGTCCAGTTTACTCTCAGAAGCGTGAGCAGCATCTGCACTAAGAAATTAGCATCTAATCTTCATCAATATGTCCATCCGTCGACTTTGGAAAAAGCCCAGAACACTGGGGGATTTCAGCATGGTGACAGAGGAGCTGAAGAATCTTTATTATAAGAGGCTGCTGCCAATAGAGAAATATTATTCTTTCCATCACTTTCATTCTCCGAGCTATGAGGATGCAGATTTTGACAACAAACCAATGGTCTTGGTGATGGGTCAGTACTCAACTGGAAAGACAACATTTATCAGGTATGAAACATGGCATAAAAACTACCTTTGTCCATCTGGTGTTCTACACACAATCATAAGAGTTTTTACTTTTTGTGTGTTTGTGTGTGTGATGGGTGTGTTAAGGTATCTCATAGATCAAGATTTTCCTGGTAGCAGAGTTGGACCAGAGCCAACCACAGACTGTTTTACAGCCCTGATGTACGGTGAAAAGGAAGGAATCATTCCAGGAAATGCCTTAACAGTGGATCCAAAAAAGCCATTTCGTAATCTTAACCCTTTTGGAAATGCTTTTCTCAACAGGTTGGTGACAGAATTTTCATCATTAATAATAAACAAATTTCTGGACTTTGGTCAAGGCATGTACACTATAAAATGCAGTGAGTGAATGAGTAAATAAATAAATGAGTATTCCTTCTATTTTAAAATAACTCAAGAACAATAAATTACATCATTTTATAAGTCTCCAGATTAAAATACTAAATAATGTAGATAAAGCGATTACAATTTGGTAAACTTTGTTGCAACATATCAATAGAAAAAACGTATGCTGTTTTGCTTCTTTTATATGTCACATATTTGTCTGCAGCTTGGACATGGCTTGTTCGAGGGAATAATTTTATAGATAGAAATATAGAAAATAGATAAAAGGACAAACAAAAGGTCTTGTGCACAGCATTTATTTGGATCATGTGATGTTTTGAGGGACAAGTTCATTTTCAGACTGGTTCACCACCAAGGCCACTGCTGCTTGCTGTGATATAAACATGTAAGATTGGCATTGTTATTACCTGTGCAAAGGGGGTAATGTTAACATAGAAGGACATCTCACAAAGAAACAAATTACAATGAAATGTGAAGGGGAGGTAGGATCTGCTCCAAGAAAAAGGTGATTACTGTAGATGTTTAGCCATTTGTGAATTAATATGTTTACAATGTCTCCCATTGATCTCTATGTTAATTAATTGGTAAAACAGATAGATAAACAGAGGAATGAGAGGGTTAAAGCCATCTCCAACTCTCTGCTGGACAAGCTTGCTGCCAATTTTATGCAATGAGAGATGAGGGACAGGCAGTGAATTGTGTTAAAAACAATGAAAAAGGAATCTGACCACAACAGTGGCCTTCAGAAAAAAAAAAAAAAAAACAGATCTCGTGGAGGTAAATCACTTCTAATGTGAATGTACGTAGCTGCAGACACATGAAGTGTTCTTTCTTCTTTGCAGGTTACAGTGCGCCCAGATGCCAAATCCCATCCTTGAGAGTATCAGCATTATTGACACACCCGGCATCTTGACTGCCGCAAAGAGAAAACTAAGTCGAGGTGAGGCAAAATACCTTTTAAATATCTTTCACTCGCGGCACTTACACTACAGAATTTTAATCATGTTTGATCTGATCCAAGTGTGGTTTGATACAAAATGTCCCGTGTCCTTGCACCTGTGCCAAATCTAGGCGAGCACAGCCCTCTAATTTAAATAGGGAGCACACCAGATCAAGCTCAACAAGGCGAGAAACCCAATTGAGCCATATTGGACACATTTCATTAGTGCTCCCGTTCAAACCCAATAATTCCACAGAAAGGTATATGTGCATTGTGCTTCACACACACATAGTTTTTTTAGTTTGTTTCAATCCAAAAAATTGTGGGACAACATGGTTTGATGAGAAGAGTTTTGCTATGCCTGCGTTATACAGAGAAATACAGCAAAAGTGCAGCAAAGATGCCCTGATGCCACCATGGGGTGATTCTTAGACTACGGGCACTTTTATGTCCCTTGATCATATTTTATGAAAAAAAGAAAAAAGGGGAAATTTCACACTTTTATAGTTATCTTTACAATGAAAGTGTTTGAAGAAATTTGTCCTAGTAGTCTATGATGACTTTTTCACCTTTTTTCAGCATCATTATATGCAAATATTGCCATTTTGTGCTTGTCCCACACCCAGACTTGAAAATGAATAGTAAACAAACGTTTTTTCTAATGTTTTAAAATATCTCTGAATAAAATATCAGTAAAATAATCAAAACATAATTGGGGTATTCAATGTCATACAACTGTTGTGATTTTTTTTAAACAAAATGTAGTTGTCCCACACTATTGCCGTAATTTCCACCACAACAATAATGTCCCTTTAAAAAGTTTGTATGAAAGATTGTGTGGATAGTTTCTATGGAGATAAACAGTAACATCAGAGCACATGTATATAGCGCCAAATCACAACACACAGTTGCCCCAAGGCACTTTATATTGTAAGGCAATGGTGTGGTGGAAATTACATTTACAAGGCCAATAGTGCCCGTAGTTAAAGAATCACCCCATGGCAACTACCATTCTAAGCTTTATTTGACTGCCATGTTGTGTCCTAGGTCATGCTTGGACCATTTAAATTGATGTGGTCATCTTCCTGTCTTTGTTTGCTTTTTCTTTTAGCAAGATTGGTAAAACACAGGAGCTGTGTAGAAGAACTCAGGCTTCTTTTATGAACACATTCTTTTATGAACACAATCTATGGTCGTAACTAAATGGCTTGTAACAAATCAGGGCCACTGGGATATGTTACATATTCCTCCACGTCTCAAGGCAACAAGGCTTGCCACATTCCATACATTACTAATGAAAACCCTGTTTTCATTCCTTATCCCCAGGATATGACTTCCCTGCAGTCCTGCGGTGGTTTGCAGAGCGTGTGGATCGAATCATCCTGCTGTTTGATGCACATAAACTCGAGTTCTCCGATGAGCTCACCCGAGCCTTTGGGGCTCTATACGGCCACGAGGACAAGCTGCATGTCATCCTGAACAAAGCCGACAGGGTAGACTCGCAACAACTGATGCGAGTGTATGGTGCACTCATGTGGTCGTTGGGGAAAGTGTTTCGAACGCCTGAGATCCTTCGGGTTTACATCGGATCTTTCTGGGCAGAGCCGAGACAGATATGTGATCACTACCAGCTGATCGAGCTGGAAGAAGAGGATCTTTTGACTGATATTAGGAATCTTCCACGCAACGCTGTCATACGAAAACTGAATGACCTGGTGAAGAGAGCACGCTTAGTGCGGGTGAGACCTTTTGTGTATTAAAATGTAAATCAGAATATGTGTATCACAATTACTTACAGTATTGTTGTTTTTCTTTGTGTTTGTGTTTGTCTTTGTCGTGTTCCTAGGCACATGCCCACATTATTAGCTATCTTAAGCAGGAGATGCCAACCATTTTTTGCAAAGAAACCAAGAAGCAAAATCTGATTTATGAGCTTCCTGTAATCTTCAGCAAAATACAGCAACAACATCGGGTTCCAGCTGGTGACTTTCCTGATTGCACCAAGATGCAGGTTGACCATTACACACCAAAGTTTGGCATGCATTCTAAATCACAAATTTCCACTCATCATTTGATTTTTTTTTTTTTTTTTCTTTCAGGAGCAACTTTTGGGTCAAGATTTTTCAAAATTCAAAGCACTAAAACCAAGTCTCATGGCTTCTTTGGACAAACTTCTGTCTACAGACATAGCAAAATTGATTCCTTTGATTCATCAAGAAGAACTAACAAAAACATCCCTAGCTGGGGTTTTTGATGCTGAATTTTTAGGTACATTCAAGCCAGAGCATTACAAGAATGACCCATTCAAACAAGCATCCAAAGATAGCGATAGCTATGACAAAGATCTCAGTGAGTGGGCGGTGGAGAAACACAAGGCTAAATACGATGAGATTTTCTACAACCTCGACCCAAAGGAGGGCAAATTGAGCAGCACCAAAGTCAAAGCGTGGATGATGACCACCCTGCTACCAACATCTGTGCTCGGTCATATCTGGAGGCTGTCCGATGTGGATGGGGATGGTATGTTGGACAGTGAGGAGTTTGCTTTAGCTGTTTACCTCATTGAGGGCAAACTGGAAGGTTACTGGCTGCCACGAGAGCTGCCTTCTCACCTGGTGCCACTGTCAAAAAGACTAACCTCAACCAGTGATGAAGAGTAAATATAGTCGTGACAGGATGAAGATGTATGTATATTCCTTGTCCAACATAATATTCCTTATGATAAGTAGTTATGATGTTCAAATGCAAAGCACAACAACAATGGTAAGACAAAACTAAAACCAAATTTTCTCAGAAGTATGACTGACTTGTCTCAGTGCTGGATGCTCCTATCATCTTCGCAATCTCCATCACTCTGGTGTCCACTTCATCAGGGATTATTTTTGTGGAAGTTGCTCTCAAAACCTCAGTGACACATTTCTTACAGTCCACGATACCATTTGTCATGTTGCATTTATCCCTAGTATGGAGGAGGGCGTGAAAGTTTGTGGATGATACTTCCAGGCAATCAGGATTGCCTTTGCCAGCCCTTATGCACTCAATGGTATGTGTCGCACCACATATGGCAGCAGGACAGATTTGGCATGACACCATCTTGTGCCATGTTTATTTGCCTCTCTTCTGGTCCTGACACCACAGACCTTTAGATGACTCCAATATCTGACAGTGCATCACTTCATTCATGCTACTCAGAGAACAGGGATCTTTCAACAAACCATTTCTTACTGAAAAGTTGTGCTGCAACCTTTGTATGTTTATTTTTCTGTAACCATTGTAGTGTTTTGCACTTCAGAGCCAAGTATGTTTATCCTAATCATGATCTTAGGTGGTACCAGATTTACTTAAAAAAAATCTTGAAAACTAGCATATGCTATTAAACATTAGCTTCAAGAGCCTAATTATAAGTAAATGGATTGTTTGTTAATCATCACAAAACATCTGATACAAAATCCTGACATTTACCTCTGATAACTTCAGCTCATATCTATTGTCTTTATGCCACATTTTCTGCATTGAAGCAGTAATCCAGAAAATAACAGCAACAATCATCACATAAAGCTGTTTGTAGCGACAATTAATAGGTATCACAATATTTTTACTACAAGCTTGTGTTTATCTCATACGGCAGACATACTGGCCATAAATGCATGTGTGTTCATGAAAATCAAAATTATATCAGTAAAACTGGAAATGTGATGAGTGAGCATTACTTTGTTGTGATAACTTCATCATCATAATTGTTATTGTATGAGAAAATCTTTGTACTTACATAGGTGACAGAATCGCCCATATAATCCTGAGTCACACACACAGGCTCCATAGAGATGGTGGCAGTGCCCACTGTTAGGACACTTACATTTCCTTTGGCAGTGTTTCCCAAAAAAGCCCCGTGGACAACCTGTAAGAACACCAGTAAGAATGTCAAAGCATTATAGAATTATCAGAGCAATAAAATGAAAGCATATCTACATACATCTACTTGTATCTACTTTAAAGCACATGACTTTAAATACTCTAAAATATTAAACATTTAGTTAAAACAAATGGAGCGAGCCTGCGAGCTAGTTCAGGCAGGCAACTCAAGCTGCTTTGCTGCACATATACTTGACATATTTCATATAATCTGTTACACACACTGTAATAGATGTACATGCGTTCTACTAAACATCACTTCAAATTGGGCAGGCTGTTAACAATGCAGTTTCCCAGAGCTCCCCTCTGACTGTGAAAGCCACCACTACTACTCCATCAAGGTCACTGCCTGCTGTCAGTCCCGCCTCCACTCCAGCAGCCACCTGTGGGCTCCACGTGGGGGAAATGTGTATACGTATCTAATCATCACTCTCCAATATCACAAGTAATAATCTCAAACTCAACCTATGTGCTGCTGTAGGCTGCTAATATTTTCATTTGTCAGTTGTCTGACTGAACTACAGATAAAGCATGCATATATATTGACGCCTATCTTGCTAGTGTGGGAGTGGCTTGATAATATTTTACATCTTCCTGACAAAAAAAAGCAAAATATTTATACATGGCTAACTTTGTGTAATCTGACCCCAGGTTGTCCTCTGACATGCATATTAACAGCTTGAACACCATCATGCATAACATTTGCAATGCTGTTTGCTGCACTTCCCACATGGCTTGAAAAGGGTGAAGATGTTTTGTTCACTCTTCCACAGAGATTGCTCAACCAAATGCAGGAATATTTATACTCACTCATCATCTCATCACACAAATTTATACTGATTGTGTGACTTTGAAACATTCAGTTATGTTTTGTTGTCACATAAAAATCCGAAAATGGGGTTTAAGTCATGCACTCATGTAATGTTAAAGTAATTTAGCCCACTAGTTGTAAAAATAAAGACATTTAGAGGTCTAATATTCAAAGAGATCACTGATACAATAATACAAAACAACTTACAAGGAATCTCAATAACTGAGCAGGATTATATGCCAAGTTTTTACTTTCGTCCGTACGGTTGTCTGTCCAGTCATCTGCTGGCTGATTGTACGATGATGGCTACAGTCCAGCAGCTTCTGATTTAGCTAAATATCTGTGTTTTGCATCACTTTTCAGGCCATCAAAGTTACTGTGGCTCAACATGAAGAAGCTTTTAGTGAATGTTTGATGGATTATCAAAATCTACCTACATATTTAATTCTAGTTTGGGAACCAGTGCCACTGAGCTACCTTCAGCCTGTGTTATTTCACAGTGGGCATCACAGAGACTTTGCCAAAGGTAGTTACCAATAGAAAATGATATTGCACCTTCACCTAACAAATGAGAAAAATGACCAAAAATGCCTTTTGTCACTTGTTTAATATTGCAAAGATTCTGTAATTTATCTACAATAATGAAGCTTTTTCACAATTGTGCAGCAATACAGAAATAGAACATTACACTCCTTGATTCTAGATAAATTAAAAGAATATTTGTTTTAATCTAGGCTTACTATACATCTATTTTCATTTAGTTACACCTATTTACCCATTGGTCTTTTTGTTTCATGATTTCATTTTGGAATTCTGTAATCATGTGTTTATAATATAACTATGTAATTTTCAAGGTTGGGTAGGATTACTTTGAAAGAATACATGTGGTTTACATGTATGTATGTACATACATTTGGATTACTTGTAATCTGATTACTTTTGAATTACATTTCAAAGTAATCCTACCCAACCTTGGTAATTTTTTTTTTTTTCTTCAAATTTTTTTCTTACTTACATGTTTTCATTTTCTTTTACTGGCGGTGTTTTAACATTACAGAATGTTTTTATTCTATTGTTTTTACTGTATTGTCATAAAGCAGTAGTTCTGAAAAAAATGTGAGCACAAACCATCCTCGCAGAGCAGACCGTGAACGCCAGGAGGACACAAACAGTTTCCAGTCACAGAGTGACAAGAGCCTCCGTTCTGACAGCGGCACAGACTGTTGCACGCCAGACCGTAAGTCCCTTGTGGACAAGCTGTACAGAGAGCGAGCGAGTCACAGAGAGAAAAGAAAAATAAAGGCAGCATGATAAAAATGTGTTAAGATGTGTTGAGAGCTTGTTAACAGTAGGTTTACTTGAAATACCAAATCAGATGTTATGGAGAATGCAAATAAAACCCCATAATGTTTCTTACATTTTAATTTTATTTCACTGCAGACATGAACTCAAGACATTTAATGTTTTGTGTGGTCAACTTCATTACATTTCAGGCCTATAACACATTCCAAAAAAAAGTTGAGATGCCATTTTGTAATGTTGACATTAATTCTCCCAACACTTAAAGGATGTTTTGGCTTTGAGGATTCCAAGCAATAAAGCATTTCCGATCATTTGTCCCATTCTTCTGCAAACATGCCTTAAAATGTTCAAGGGTTGTCATTGTTTTTTATTTCGAAATTCTCAACACTTTCTCAATTGAGAGCAGGTCAGGTCTGCAAGTAAGCCAGTCCAGCACCCGTACCCTCTACTTCCATAGTCATGCCTTTGTAATGTGTGCAGAATGTAGAATGGGGAAAATGCCATCTTGAAGGGAGCATATTTCACTGTAAAACCTCAATGTATTTATCTGCATTAATGCTGTCATCACAGTAGCGCAAATGACTGCATCTTTGGCAAGGGCACTGGCACAACCCCATCACAATGCCCATTTCTTCCAAAAAAAAAAAAAAAAATCTGGAATACTGATTCTGCTGAAAACAGTATGTTTCCACTGTGTGACAGTCCAACCCAGATGCCTCCAAGCCTAGAGAAGACAAAGCCACTTCTCCATAACATTAACTTCTAATCCAATTACATCTGCTCCACAAATCTGACTGGTTAATCATGTGAGATTTCAGACCATAAAATATCGCCTTGGCGTTGGCAAAATATTCGACCGTTTCACATTTTATGTATAACTCCACGCTGTGACCGCGTTTCTACGCAGATGTCAATAATGGCGCTGTCAGCTGAGAGCGAGAGAAACTGGCAGAGCGGCGACGATGCCAAAATGCTTTGATTTAATGGATTTAAATGGATTGATTGATGGATTTATGATGAATTTACCTCAATGCAGTTGACAAGATGGAGATATCTGTGGGTCTGCTCAGAATTTCCAGTTTGGCATGAAGACACTGTTGCTACAGTAAGCGTCGCTGACCGAATTACTTACAGAAAAATAAACTGTGCAAACAATGAAATTGGATTAGAATGGGAATAACCCCCTTGTGTCTGATGATTTGTGGACGTTAATGCTGGATTACGGTCGCAAATATCTGTTTTTAAAACTCAATTTGTGACCATAAAATCACATTAAAGTTTTAGGTGACATTTGGGTTTTCCAAAGTAATTCCTTGCCCATGTGGCTATATCATCTATTGATGAATGATGGTTCTTGATGCAGTGATGAGGGATCGAACATCATGGGTTTTCAGCTTAGACTTGCACTCCTGCCCTTTACACACTGAAATTACTCCAGACTCATTGAATAGTTTAATGATAGTATGCACTGTAAAGGAAGAAATATGCAAATCCCTTGCAATCTTTCTTTGAGGAATATTGTTTTTAAACACTGGTTCACTGTGTCTAACATTATGCAGTAAATTAACAAGAGGATGTTCATTTTTTATTTGAAAACTTGCAGGTGCAGTTTTTGTTCTCTCCCACAATGTGACTTCCCATATATACAGGTTAATTAGAATAATGTTAATCCCCCAGAAAATTTAAGATGGTTTCACCTGGACAGAGGTTTGCACTCTTCAAGTGCCCAGTATATTATGCATGTTATGTTTGAGATAATAGTTTGGAATATGAATTGCACATTCTGACCATACTGTAGTCTTATCTGGGGGCATCAGGGGTGTGTTGTAAAAAGTGACAGATTGCGTCTGATGGACTTATCCCACACGTCTCTTCTCTCATGATTACCAGCCTGACTCGAGTTCACACCAAATCACCCATTAATCACAGAGCTGGATGGGAACACTGGACCTCTGCTTTCTATCCCAATAGTGAACATGCTTGGCCTCGGGCTGTGCTCTTGTTGTGGTCTCTGCCCGTGCTCCTGGACCAGACAGATGGCTTCCAGTGGTGCCCTTGTATTCCGGTGCCCATAAACAAGCCAGCCTCCCACACGGAGAAGCTGACAGGTTTTGAAACATGGCTCTGGATCAGTGCACACTGGAAGCTCTGTCATCGCTCGACACCACATTACAAATGGTCCTTAAAAATGTAGAAGATGTGCCCTGGAGGGAAGTCCTGTAATACCAGATTGTGTATGTGAATGTCCTGTACTTTTCTACTGAATTATGTTAAAAGTGAATTAGTTTATCTCCTATCCATGATCAGGACTTAGGTCAAACATTTTCTAATTTATTTTTTAACACATTTTAATAATGTACAAAATGTAACCTTAATTAACACTTGACATTCATCAAGTGGGGACACAATAAATCTAATTTTAAATATGCTATGGAGACTGAATGAAAAAGCTGCACTTTGAATAAAACATATAAAGCTGTTTAATATTTTAGCACACACTGACACAGAAACAGGTGTGGAGGTTTTACATGTATTACAATTAGCTTTTACAAGCAATAACACTAATATTGTGTGGCCTGTGTTCTAAATGAGCTATTCTAAACTTAAGGAGGCCACAGCCTACTTTGAAATCTGGAAATCTTCTGTGGCCCACCCAAACCTTTAATCACAATTTTGACTGACACATGAGAATAATGAAGTATTTTTTTTAGATAACTTCAAATGTGTCAGATAAATGAAGAATGTAATTTAAATACTACAGCATGGTTTTATTTTATTTTTGGGTAATTTGCACTTTAAAAACAAAGGCTTTTTTAATTTACTTATTTTTAGTGACTACTCAAGGCCCACCAGCAGTACCTTCATTTCCCACAAGAGGGCTATGGCCCACACTTTCTGAATTCACTGTTTTTGAACAATAATCACAAACCAGGGCAAAGGATCTGTAGTAGCACAAAAATTGTGATCCAATTGTACTACAGATTATCACATTCAATAAAGTTAATTTAAAATAACTTTAATTTCATTTACATTATGTTGTAGAGATTTGTGTTTTGTTTGAGTTTAAAGGGGGTAATTTTAGAAATTGTAATATCGAGAAGGCTGAATTATTATTTAGTTATTTATTTATGAAAAAAAGGTGAGAAAACCAACTCACCACGTGAATTTGTTACCCCAACAAATTATTGACAGTGAATGAACTCTTAAAGTTCCACTTTACAAAAATGAACACCCGGAATGTTGTTCACTATGTCCTCAAGATCAATTTGTGAGTGTTTCATTGCCTACCAAGGTGACAAGCATGAAAATGGCTTTCTAGAAGGATTTTGCTGCTACAGCCGATGGTCTAAATAATATATTTCATAAACAGGTATAAACTAGAGTAGCACACAAAGTGCATACTGGTGGGTATAAAAAAATAATCTTTTTTTAACCCTCATATAGTCTGGATAGGGGTATATCTTCTTAGTAAAATCACCAGTGTGAAACTAACACTGACAGTGTTAAATTAACACTGTCAGTGTACATATGGTCCTACTCTGACCAGAGTGTGACCATATGTTCACTGTTAGTGTTAATTTAACACCGGGGATTTTACTGTGTGGGATAATTACACCAACTCTGGAAAATTGGTGAAAACTGGATGGATGAATGGGTGTAAATCTAAGTTGGACAATTTTATATGATTTACTCACTGAATTTTGTCATACTTACCCTGCTGCACTGTAAAGTGGGAAAGTTAGGGAAATTCTAAAGACTCCTGCACTGACAACAGCCCTCAGATAGCAATATTAGTAGTAATAGCAGTAATAGTAGTATCATCATAATTAAGGTAATGCAGGAGAAATTGTAACTGCAGTTTCAAATGAAACAATAGAATAAATTTAGACATTGCATACCTCTGCCAAGGCGACAAACAGTGCACTCCAAATTTTGGCCCGTTTGATATTTCACACTTTTTAATTTGTTTATGCCATTTCAAAAACAAAAAGTACAATGCAAACTGTATTTGTGGCAAACTGGGGTGGTGGTCCCCATATTTAAAAAGGGGGACCAGAGAGTGTGTTCCAATTACAGGGGCATCACACTATTCAGCCTCCCTGGTAAAGTCTACTCTAGAGGAGCCAGCTATTCAAGTCTTCTTGAATATGATGCCACAAGCTTGGCGCACCTATCTTTGGGTGGTTTACCCATTCTTCTTTGAAACACCTCTCAAGCTCCATCAGGTTGGATGGGAAGCTTCAGTGCACAGCCATTTTCAGTCGGATTCAGGTCTGGCCTCTGGCTGGGCCACTCAAGGACATTCACAGAGTTGTCCTGAAGCCACGTCTGTGATATGTTGCCTGTGTGCTTAGGGTCATTGTTCTGCTGTAAGATGAATCATCACCCTGTCTGAGTCTGAGGTCAAGAGCAATCTGGAGAAGGCTTTCATCCAGGATTTCTCTGTACATTGCTGCATTCATCTTTTCCTCAATCTCGATTAGTCTCCCAGTTCCTGCCCCTGAAAAACATCCCCACAGCATGATGCTGCAACCACCATGCTTCACTGTAGGGATGGTTCCTGGTTTGCTCCAGAACGAAGGCTTTGGTATGAATGCCAGGCATTCATGCCAAAGAGTTAGGCACCTTTTGGCAAACTTCAGGCGGGCTGCCATCTGCCTTTTACTAAGGAATGGCTTCCATCTGGCCACTCTACCATACAGGCCTGAATGGTGGATTGCTGCAGAGATGGTTGTCCTTCTGGAAGGTTCTCCTCTCTCCACAGAGAAATGCTGGAGCTCTGACAGAGTGACCATCGGGTTCTTGGTCACCTCCTGACTAAGGCCCTTCTCCCCCGATCACTCACTTTTGACATGCTGCCAGCTCAAGGAAGAGTCCAAGTGGATCCAAACGTCTTCCATTTATGGCTGATGGAGGCCACTGTGCTCACTGGGACCTTCAAAGCAGAAGAAATGTTTCTGTACCCTTCCCCAGATTTGTGCCTTGAGACAATCCTGTCTCAGAGGTCTACAGACAGTTCCTTTGACTTCATGCTTGGTTTGTGCTCTGACATGCACTGTCAACTGTGGGGCCTTATATGTAGACAGGTGTGTGCCTTTCTAAATCATGTCCAATCAACTGAATTTACCCCAGGTGGACACCAATTAAGCTGTAGAACTAGCCCAAGGATGATCAGTGGAAACAGGATACACCTGAGCTCAATTTTGAACTTCATGGCAAGGCTGTGAATACATGTGATTTCTTTGTCTTTTTTATTTTTTATAAATTTGCAACAACCCCCCCAAAAAAACCTTTTTCACATTGTCATTATGGGGTATTGTGTGTATAATTTTGAGGAAGAAATTAATTTCACGCTTTTTGGAATATGGCTGTAACGTAATAAAATGTGGAAAAAGTGAAGCGCCGTGAATACTTTCCAGAGGCACTGCAAATCAGGCTTCTCAACATAAAAATTTAAAAAAATATCTTAGTTAAAGTCAAACTCAAAGCAAATCTCTACAACCTGATATAAATTAATGAAAAATATAAATGCCAAGATGATGGGTTGCAGACGTAATGGGCCACTTTGCTATAATCCCTGTAAATTATCCGTTTTCTTGCCAGCTTTGCCAGTCAGGGGATGGATACATAGACATTTCCAAGTCACTGGCTATGTCTTGGACTTAAACATCAATTATGAAGAAATAGAAACAGTGTAGCACTCTCTGGTAAATCTGTCTGTAGTAAGGTAAGATAAGATAAGACTTTATTGATCTCACAGTGGAGAAATTCACATGTTATGTCAGCTCTTAAAAAAAATACACAAGATGGGTGCGAGTAGAGGAAAATGTGCATGAAACAGTGTGTGCAAGGATAAGCAATAATAATAATAATAATATTTGTAGCAATACAATAAAATAAGAAAATGAGGTACAAATAGAATATGTAAAAAACTGAGTGACTGTGCAAGAAGGAGAAGAGTGAGGAAAGCCACCAAGACACCCAGACAACCTAAAAGAAGTTATAGACTTCTCTGGTTGTGATTGGAGAAATCATGCATCGTGCACGTTTTGCATTTTGTATCCCCAGTTATATAGCCTCATGATTAAGTGGTATAGAGGACTGATGCCTAGGATTGATGTTTTGGTGAAAGAAAACCCTTATCTATACCACTTCATCATGAAGTTGTATAACTGGTGACTTTCCTCTTCTTCTTGCCCAGTCACTTAGTTTCAATTCAGTTCAATTTATTAAACTTATAGAGCGCCAAATCACAACAGCATCGCCTCAAGGCGCTTCACAGAAAACAACTCAGCAATGAAAAACCAAAACAAATGAAATCAAACGATCAAAGAACATGATTAAAAGCATAATCCACTGTATAGTTTGTTTTAATTTTATTGCTGTTATTTTAATATACGTATGTTTTAATGTATGTGTAGTAAGGTGACCTTGAGTTCCATGAAAGGCACCCATAAATAAAACATATTATTATTATTATTATTAATAATAATAATAATAAAGTTAAAAAGATTAAAAAATAAAAGAATAAAAAGCATAGTAAACAATATGTCAATCATATCAAATAGAAAACAAATGTGTCTTCAGTTGCGACTTAAAATTTTCAACAGAGTCCGACTGCCTCACTAACGCACGGAGATCATTCCACTTGACCGGGGCACGACAGGAGAAGGCTCTATTTACTCAGTTTTTGATAACTGTCTATACTCCACATAGATTTACCATAGAGTGGCATACTGTTTGTATTTCTTCATAATTGATGTAAAAAAAAGTCCAAGGCCTATTCAGTGACATGGAAATGTTCATGTATCCATCCCTTGACTTGTCTGAAGAAAACTGGCAATAAAACTGATTATTTACAGGCATTATACCAAAGTGGCTCATTACTTATCCAACCCATAAATGGACTGCATTTATATAGCACTTTTCCATCTACATCAGATGCTCAAAGCACTTTACAAATAATGCCTCACATTCACCCTGATGTGAGGCTGCTGCCATACGAGGCACTCACTACACACCGGGAGCAATAGGGGATTAAAGACCTTGCCCAAGGGCCCTTAATGCTTTTCCAGTCAGGCTGGGATTTGAACCGAGGATCTTCTGGTCTTAAGCCCAATGCCTTAACCACTAGACCATCACCTCTCCCAAACACATCATCTTGGCTTTTATATTTTTAATTAATTTAATCAAGTTGTCGAGATTTGCTTTGAGTTTGAGTTTAAGGAAGATGATTTTAGAATTTTTTTATATTGATTAGCCTGATTTACTTTTTCTATTTGAAATGGCATAAACAAATTAAAATGTGTGAAATATCAAGTGGCCCAAAATGTTTGGAGGGCACTGTATTCCCCACTGCCAAAATACTCACTTTCACTTGAATTTAGAATCAATTTTTGTTTCCGAACAATTTATCTAAATGGTCATGAAATTTCATTAAGATCCATTCATAAATGTTGAGTCCAATGTTGTCATATCTCTAATATTCTTCTAGATCCTGCATACAAAATATGTTCCACATCCACTCAAAAATTACATAAATTATTTCCTACGACATTTTTCATCTGCTCACAAAATGCTGTCATAGTTTATTACTCATAATTTTCTTTAATTACCATTTTTTCCAGGCTATAAGTTGCACCGGAGTATAAGTCGCATTGGTCCAAAAATGCCTCTTTAAGAGAAAAAATAAAAGTATATACTGTAAGTCACAGCAGTGTATACGTCGCATTTATCACTTCATGCAAGAAAAAGAAAAATGGATTAAATTGCTGAATTATTAATTTATAAGGCACACGTAAAGGGGCATGTTATGTCACTATGAGGGCACAAAAAGCGAGTAGACTGCTGCCTTTAGCCACTGAACTGCTTCTTTCAGCCAGTGAACTGATGGGCATATGTGAGGTGATGTATCACGCAATGAAACGCTTGAAAACCCGGTGTATCATATATATTTACAAAAAAACAAACAAACACTGCTTTAGCCATCTAAAGCAAAGAGCTAATTAATGTCACTAGAAAGGCACAAAATGCGAGTAAACTGCTTCTTTCAGCCACTGAAAAGATGATCATATGTGAGGTGAACGTACAATGTAATTTAAATGTAATTTAAACTCCTTTTTCGGACATTTATAAAATAAACTCAGCATCAATTTTCTTCTTCTTGTTAAAAGAGCTGTCCTTGTACTTCCAAATAAGCCCAAATAAGGTTTTTCCCAAATAGAGGAAAAAAAAGTCCATCTTCATTCAAAAGTGTGGTCTTCCATTAAAAAAAAAAAAAAGAAATGTTACGGTATTTCTTCATAACAAAGAACTTTCTTCTTTGCTTCATGACTTTATTCTGGTGGTTCTGAGGTCCCCTTTTGGAAGCAAGGCATCTTGGGAGAGATTTATGCGACACGGTAACTTTGGGTGTCAAGTAGGGCTAATCAGCCCGCGCTGTGGCGCGGGGAGCAGTTGGCCTGTCACCTCCCCTTCTCCCACCGGCTGAAGGCATGAACCGGCAGGCACCCCTCACAGGTGGCTTCTCCCTCTGGATGGGCTCTTTTCATGGATCCTCTCAGCTATGGGCCCGCCAGGACCACGTTTTGTGATCAGACCACAGACTGTTTTATTTGAGTCACTTTCCAGAGCTCATTCAGCTATTTGGGGTCTTCTCCTCTTCCTCGGTTAACTGTGGATTATCAAACAGACTTCTTGAGCACAACACCGACCTCTTGTGGATTACTTTCTACGTGGAACGTTTCCCAAAGCGACAGAGCGGTCCAATGCAAACTTGCGTTAAGTTCAGTTTTAAATCAACTCATCAGCTGATTTAAAACTGTTCATTTACTGATTCGTTTACTGTTCACGTTGCTGTGGAAATTAACAACTTTTCATTTGTGCCATTACAACGCACACACACAGACATGAATGTCTGTTCATTTGTACTGTAACATGCACCGCACACACATACACATACAGACATGAATGTCTGTTCGTTTGCACTGTAACAGCGCACCACATGCGCACACACACATACAAACGTATATGAATGTCTGTTCCTGTGCATTTTTACGGCGCAGGTCTTTGTGTCATTAGACACTTTGCTATTTGGCAAACACATTTATTCATATATATTTGATTGAAGTGAGCATGATTGCTAATTGTATTTTAACTAGAATCGACATGAGCAAAAGCTCAAAATAGTAATGCCACGATGACTGCTCATTTAAAGAACACTTTAAGTGTGACCTGACTTGGTTTTAAACAAGTGCTGAAAGTAATCAAGGCCTGTTATGAAGTTTCCACCTCTCTTGTTTTTTATTAAACAAAAAGACAGTTTAATGGTGTGTTTGTCATTTCAAGTGTAAAGAAAATTGGTGGTTGTGAATTGTATTTTTTTCCATATATAAGTCGCACTGAACTATAAGTTGCAGGACATCTCACAACTCAAAAAACACAATTTATACTCTGGAAAATACAGTAAATGTTCCAGAACAATTAAAACCTCTGTACCCTCATTCCAAAATATGTTCCAGATCAAATTAAAATTAAAATCCCTAATTTTCTAGCACATTATCCAACTACTCACCAAATTTCATCAACATCCTATATGTTGTTACCTTTTCTGGAGTTTATCGGGCCCTCGGAAAATGGATAACTCAACTCTATACCCAGTAAAGAGGAATCAATACCTTTTGTTCACAAGATTTCTCAATTCTGGATATGCCAGGCCACCTCAAGGTAAACTTGATCATTCACTCACATCTAGATCATCCCTGGGGGCTTTGGAACTTGTGTTAATATTACTTTTAGCTGGTGATATTGAAATAAATCCTGGACTGGTTCTGAGCACAGACCGGGTTGGACTACAGCTTGCAGGCCCAACCCCTGAGCTAATCAGGCTACAATTACAGCTAGCCTGGTTTCTACCTCAGCTGCCTGGGTTACAGCTTCAGCTAATTAGGCCTCCACCATCTGGGCTACAGTTAGCCAGGCCTCCACTACCTGGGCTACAGCTAACCGGCCCACCACCATCTGGGCTACAACTAACCGGACCTCTACTACCTGGGCTACAGCTAACCGGGCCTCTACCACCTGGGCTACAGCTAACCAGGCCTCTACCACCTGGGATACAGCTTACCGGGCCTTCACCACCCGGGCTACAGCTAACCGGGCCTCCACCACCTGGGCTACAGCAAACCGGGCATCTACCATCTGGGATACAGCTAACCAGGCCTCTGCCACCTGGGCTACAGCTAACCGGTCCTCCACCACCTGGGCTACAGCTAATTGGGCCTCCACCACCTGAGCTACAGCTATTCGGTCCTCCACCACCTGGGCTACAGCAAACTGGGCCTCTACCATCTGGGCTACAGCTAACCGGGCCTCTACCATCTGGGATACAGCTAACCGGTCCTCCACCACCTGGGCTACAGATAATGGGCCTTCACCACCTGGGCTACAGCAAACCGGGCCTCTATTACCTGAGCTACAGCAAACCGGGCCTCTACCACCTGAGCTACAGCTAACCGGGCCTTCACCATCTGGGATAGAGCTAACTGGTCCTCCACCACCTGGGCTACAGCAAACCGGGCCTCTACTACCTGAGCTACAGGTAAACCAGGCCTCTACCACCTGAGCTACAGCTAACCGGGCCTTCACCATCTGGGATACAGCTAACCGGGCCTCTACCATCCGGGCACCAGCTAACTGGGCCTCCACCACCACAAAAAAGGAGAGAAATCCTCTTTTCAAAAAACAATGGACACCTAAGATTTTCCATACACTTAATCAGGCTAAAACAATCTGGGATCCGCGAGCCAAACCAAAAGGCTTGTTAGGTGGACATTTGAATATACGGAGTATGGCATCTAAAAATGAAGAGCTTCAACATCTGCTCTGCAACTCCAACACTGACTTTCTGAAACCTGATTATCACACAACTCTCCAGATTCAGTGGTAACTATGCCAGAGTATAATGTTTATAGGAATGACAGGGCACATGGGAGGTGTGGAGGTGTTCTTCTCTATGTTAAAAGCACTCTAAAATGTAGATGGATAAACTTGCTAGAAGAAATCCAGCTCGAGTATGTTGGTGTAGAAATTTCACTCTCACCTGCAATGTCTTTCATTGTAATTTGCTTGTATCATAAACCATCTGCTAAATTGGATTTTTATAACAACTTAAAACTTCTTCTTAATGATTGTGATTTAAATAAAGAAATTATAATTATTGGAGATTTTAATGTAAACTGGAATGATAAGAAAGCTAGAAAGAACCTGAAACAAGTTATTGAACATTTTAATTTTAAACAGTTAATAGAACAACCTACTCGAATAACTTCACACTCCAAAACTTTGATAGACTTGCTTTTTGTAAATAAACCTGTAAGAATTATCAAAACGTTTAATTACGTGACTGGGTTGTCTGACCATAATGCCATCTTCTTCTCAAGAAAACTTACAAAAAAACGTTTTGATGATTCATATAGGCCAAATGTAAAAGTATTACCCAAAACAATAATTCCCAAAAAATTACTACCAAATCTTGTGGCAGCTCTGCAAAGTTGTGATTGGAATGAAATCACTCAAAGTAAAGATGTTGAAAATAGCAGCTGCCTATGTAAACAAGAAAATTAATGAAGTAATGTTAAATTTTACCAAAAGGGGAAGCCACAACAAAAGAAAGAGAAATCTATTACCATGGATAAATGATGAATTTAAGAAATGGATGAGAGACAGAGATGAGCAACTAAAAAATATATTAAATCCTGTCTCATCACAGACAGGAATAAATTTACCTCACTAAGAAATAAGGTTACTCAAATTATGCGAAAGGTTAAAGCAACTTTTTTCATGAATATCATTTCTGAAGCAAATGGAAATTCCAAAAAGATCTGGCAAAGTTTAAATAAATTAGCGGGGAAGGATAAAAAAAGCAAAACAAGAAATTGAGTTAAAAATGAACAATACTGCTGTGACTGATCCAAATCTATTGACAAATGAATTTAATAATTATTTCCTCAATTCTGTGAGGGAAATAAGTGAATTATTTCCATCTCCTGACCTCAAACCAAGGTCCATTGATCTCACACAGCCTGTTTATAATTTACGTGAAATAACAGGGCTGGAAGTGTCCAAAATTATTGGTTCACTAAAAAATTCGAAAGCTAAAGACATTCATGGACTAGACACTCATCTCCTAAAATTATGCAAAGAGTCCCTTATTGCACCAATAACACACATGGTTAATTTATCACTTAAACAGAGAGTTGTCCCATCGTCCTGGAAATTGGCCACAGTCACCCCAATCTTTAAATCTGGTGACAGTTCAAATATATCCAATTATCGACCAATCTGTATACTTCCAGTCGTTTCCAAGGTTGTTGAGAGATGGGTAGCAAATATTATAAATTAACATTTAAATTATAGTCCCTTTAATCTACATGCTATGCAATTTGGGTTCAGAGCAAACCACTCCACTGAATCAGCAAACAGCTTCTTTATAGACAAGGTGAAAAGTAAATTGGATATACGTATATCCTTGTGTTGGTGCAGTGTTCCTTGACCTTAAAAAGGCTTTCGACACTGTTAACCATGAAATTCTTCTAACAAAATTAACAGACTTCAATTTTTCGCCAGAGGCAATTCAGTGGCTTAAATCATATTTATCCTCAAGAAAACAATGTGTATAAATTAACAGTGTAAAATCATCGGTCTTGGATGTCTCTGTTGGTGTGCCGCAAGGATCAATACTTGGTCCTCTGTTATTCTCCCTGTACATAAATGATTTTCCCAAAATATGTAATAACGTGAATTTCCAAATGTATGCAGATGATGCTGTAATTTATACTCATGCAAGGAGCATTAAAGAGGCAGCTTCTATGCTGACCTTAGCCATGGAGCAAGTAAATGACTGGCTTTTTAAATCATGTTTGCTTCTCAATTCCAAAAAAAGGTTCTGGTTGATGTTCTCAAAGCAATCAAATGAAATAAAAAGTTCTGGAGTATTCTTGAGAGGAGAACAATTACAACTTGTCACAGAATTCAAGTACCTCAGCGTGATACTTGATTCCACTTTGTCCTTCAAAAATCATATTAAAAAACTTGCCAATACTGTCAAATTTAACCTTAAAAATTTTAAACAAATCAGGTCTTTTCTAACACTTGGTGCTGCCAGAATGTTTCTCCATTCAATGATTTTATCTCATATTGAATATTGCATCACAAGTTGGTCTCTCACCACAGTTACCAATTTGAAATTAATTGAATCACTGTACAAAAAATCTCTTAAAGTTTTTGATCGAAAACCTAATTCTTTTCATGTATGTAATATTTTAAACAAGTACAATCTTTTCAATTTTTAAAATGTTATACATTTTAAGTATGTATGCTTCATTTCTAAAGCGCTACATGGACTAGCCCCACCTCCAGTGTCTACCTTGTTTAAACCTAAGATTTCAAGTGGCCTGAGAACCAGGGCCTCCTCCAGAGGAGACTGTGAGGTCCCCCACAGGAGAACAACTTTTGGACAGAACACTCTCTCTGTGAGGGCCGCTAACATCTGGAACAGTCTTCCTCTGCACATACGGGAGAGCCCTACATTGATCAGGTTTAGAGCTCAACTCAAACTATGGCTGAAAACAAACCAGTCATGTGACAACTAGACTTTTAACATTCCCTTGTGTTGTTTATTTTGTATATTATATTATCTTTCTTATGTATTTGCCTGCCTAGGGACTACAGATGAAAACTAGCTTTGTAGCTATAATCCGGCATATTTACATTTGTTTTTATACTGATGTTCATTAATGTGCATTGTCCCTATTCAAATAAATAAATAAATAAATCCTCTCACAATGCTTTGAGATAAATGTTGCTTTGGGCCAAATGTTCTTCTGGCTCTTAGTTCCAGAATATATTCTGGATAACATCGAAAAATAAATCACTTATTTCCTAGAACATTATCTACCTGGTCACCAAATTTAACTGAAATCTGTTCATTACATTCATTACATACATCATTTACTGCTGACTTTGGAAGGCTTACTCTGATTGCAGACCGTGCCCGTCCATCCTGGTGAACATTCACAGCCGTCTCTGGTTGTGCTACACTGTCCATTCACGCAGTCATCGCAGCTCACACTGCAGTCATCACCAAATGAACCATCTAGACACTCTGAGTAAAAAAAGGTACAATCTCACAAAATGGTGAACTGAACATTATTTGGATTATCATGACTTCCTAGTTATTTTCTTTAATATTTAACAGTAAAAAGCCAACAATATTACAGTTTATCAACAGAACATCACCTCACAGGATGCATACTATACCAATTTGGCTGACCAGTTGAAGTTCTCCTCGACGCTCTCTTTGAATTTCTAATTGTTTGCTATCGCCAACATCATCATCGGTGTTGTAACGGGAATGCAAGGCTGCAGTATACTGCAGGAGTTGAGGAGGCCTGCGGAAAAGCAGGTCTGGCAGCATATGAACCTCCAAGGGCTCCCCCTCTTCATCTTCCTCTAGATCTCCATCATAAAGAGCTGAATACACAAAGTAGCACAGTAGTAGAAAATTATAAGAGAAATCTACAGTATACATTTGCTCAGGGCAAAATGAATCTATGTAGCAAATTTGAAGGGTGTCTGTATCTAGAAAAAAAACTGAATGCCAGTAACTTGCAGGGTTTGTGCAGAGTTGGATTAAAAATGGTCTAAAACTGATTAATACTGACATAAAGCTATGTGACAAATGTTAAGATATGTGAAATGAGCAAAGTTGGATTCCAAAAACCTGCAGTCCAAAAAGTTTTTTTAACCTCAACAATGTTGAAAATTTATATCATTATTGCATCGATTACAAGATTAATAATGGCATCAGCAGTTGAATATTTGTCTTTTAGGCTAATTTAAATTACCCCCTGGAAAGGAGTACATGTTAAGCCGTGGGAAGTAAGCACGGCATCCTTTGTACTGTTGGTGTGGCTCTCTCCTGCACAAAGAGTTATACTGACAGAGTAACACTAATACCCTCGCCACACAGAGGCCGAATGAACCCGATCGCCGACCAAATGAAAATTCAACCACCGTTCGGACAAAGTCAAGGTGCATTCAAAAAAATCCAGTAGCTATCTGAGTGCATTCTAAACAGTCGGACTCATTTGCGTGGCCAGCCTGAATGTAGAACACATGCACGCAATTCTTGAGGTGCGTCTGAAGTGGAAAAAGCTTGAAAGGCGGTCGAAGTGCAGTCTTCCTGCATTCTAAGCATTATTAGGTCATTCGACATCCAGCAATGAGACACGGCAGGTCTTCAAAAGAGCAGACCACAGCGCTCAGTGTGCCACACCCCTCCCCTTGCTTGCCTTCCACCCAGACCTCAGACGGTGATCGAACTGCACACGTACAGCATTCGAGGTGCATTCTGCATATTCCTGCTGCATTCTGCTGGCATTGTGGGTATTCGTACTGTGTTCCGGCCACAGTCGACTTGGATTCGAGAGGTGCTGCATGCCGAATGTGTGCGAATCATTCAAGGTGGTTTTGGCACATATTCTGGATAATCATACGGCATTCATACATGGCTGTCCGAATGTCTGTCCCTCTTGACTGCACCTTGAAGTTTGGCTTTTTTACCCATTCACTCTGATTTGGCCTCATTTGTGCTCGTTTGTGGTAAGTGTGACGGGGCTTAAATATCCTCTCTGACACACTGTTAAGACACATACACTGTGTTCCAGGCATAAGTGCTCACCCCATGAGCTCATACAAAAAGCAAAATAATGATTATCAGTAGCTTCACAGAGTGAACATGTATTAGTGTTAGTTAAACAAGGGTTTCTGTATGACAAACTGGTTCTTCAATTTAAAAAGTTTTTAATAGATATCAAGAGATAGTATCTAAGTTCGGGGTTTCCATTAGAAAGCATGTAGATGGAATGTGTCTGCCTATAGTAGTTATCCATAAACTAGCCAGCAAGGTAAGGTTTAGATCGAAACCTAAAACATATGATATCTTAGCTTCTGTTTCGATAATAGCTAAAAATACAGCTTAGCCTATCAGCTTTTATTTATTCAATTCAATTCAATTTTATTTATATAGTGCCAAATCACAACAAACAGTTGCCCCAAGGCGCTTTATATTGTAAGGCAAGGCCATACAATAATTACGTAAAAACCCCAAAGGTCAAAACGACCCCCTGTGAGCAAGCACTTGGCGACAGTGGGAAGGAAAAACTCCCT